>NC_090256.1:3332496-3379996 GCF_037325665.1 Littorina saxatilis | reverse complement strand
ACCTGCCGTCTGTTCCGCGTAATTAAGCCATCATTAAGCTTAAACTCTTCAGAGAGTTAGTTGACAAGTTTGCCAAGCGCCACTTAACATTCTGATCTCCTGTCTTACACGTAGTGACCTATCATTGGGCTTGACGGAAGCAGGCAAAGCCAACAAGTTGTTTTTGAAGTTCAGTGAGCTACCCAGTTAAATGCCTATTCTTGGCCAAGCTGGATGACTTGATGAATATCAAGGCTGTATGGGATCCCCAAGATCTATAGAAAAGGTGAATACAGTCAGAGCAGAGAGCCACTGAGTATAGTACAGTGAGCAGTAGTTTCCATTGTCTTGGCCAAGCGGGATGACTTGGCAAATAGCAAGGCTGCGTAGGATCTCTAAAATCTGTGATGTTGGTGAATACAGGCAGCAGATACTTTTGCCTTTAGCGCAGAGACCCACTTTGTGAAGATCCGTGAGTGGTCCCTTCAAATTCCATTGCCTTTTCTTAGCTAAGATGGATGACTCAGTACATAGCAAAAGCTGTGTGCTTATGGTGAATACTGGCAATGGATTGATAGAAGTACTTCTTTTACCTTCAGAGACTGAGTTTAAGGTTCAGATAGCAGTCCTTCCCATCACCTTTCTTGGCCAAGCAGGATGACTCAATAGATAACACGGGTGCAAGACGTCATAAGGGTGCATACAGGGTGATATTATTGAATACAGGTGGCGTATTGAATACAGGTGGCGTATTGAGTACAGGTGGCGTATTGAGTACAGGTGGCGTATTGAATACAGGTGGCGTATTGAGTACAGGTGGCGTATTGAGTACAGGCGGCGTATTGAGTACAGGCGGCGTATTGAGTACAGGTGGCGTATTGAGTACAGGTGGCGTATTGAGTACAGGCGGCGTATTCTGGCTCGCGGATTCTTGCGCTCACGCCCCAGATAGTTTTACCAAGATTCTTTATTGTAAAGTAAAGTGAAGTGAAGACGGTAAAAAACTGAAACATATATAAACAAAAGAAACCATAAGAAAAAGTACAAACTAATATGAAAAGAATCAAGACACAAAATCGCAACCTCTAAACCACCGCAGTCGCGACCGAAAAAACCAACGCTTGGTGGCAAATGGAGTACACAAAAAATCGAATTATCCAAACACACAACTGAAGCACTGGGGCCTTCGTTCCGAGTCGTTTTCTTTTACCATAACTTAAAACCAAGAAAACACTACATCGACCGAAGTCGGCACGCTTCTTACTTTTACTATAATTCCTACAACAACACTAACAACACTCTCAAATGAACAAAATCACAAACTCAAAAAACTAAACCAGATCTACAACAAGGAAAAAATGGCGGAATAGCTCGACAACCACGTGGAATACTGCAAATCTTACTCTACCAAAAAATGTGTGTCAAGAGCGATCACACAAACGATTACAACCTCAAAAACAATGTAAATCATACTAGAGTCGGATCCTTTATTAAAAGAAATGAAAATTACTCACACTTCGTGGGCCACCAGACCTCTTTAAAGAGAGGAAGAGAGAAACCGTCCCGGCAAGGACAGATTCAGGGGAAACTACTAAGTAAAAATTTACAAAGCACAATGATCTCCCTTATACTTCTAGAAGTACATATTCTTTCAACTGGAATAAACGAAATGAAATTAAAAGAAGATTAAAAATACTGTCGGAGACAGAACACTCCCCGCCTGATATCTACTCGATATCACTAAGACAGGAAAGGAAATCAGTAGTAAAATAAAGGAAAAAGTCCTGCACTCAAAAATAGGTTGGCAAGCAAACAAAAAATGTGTAGCGACGGTAACTGGCTGTTCTCAGTCTGTGGTTCACGACCGAGTCAGTCATCAGTGTAGGCCTACTAGAGAGGAATCAGTTCTGTGATAGGTCTGACGTAGAGTTTGCGCTGATTGTCTTTGATCACTCGGATCTCAACCGACCGAACAAGATTGTCACGGGCAGTTGGGAAGGTTTGTAGATCGACGGGTGTGGGTCTATTTTGTAGGAACTCACTAGGGCCGCCAAGCCAGACCTGCAGTTTCTGACACAGGCTCTCCGGTGAACTCCTTGTTGCCGCGTCGGCAGGGTTGAGGTTGGTGGGCACATGATGCCACTGGTCTGGGGATGTCAATCGCCTGATCCTCTCTACTCTGTTAGCAACGTATGTGAAGAAACGTCTCTTCTCATTCTTGATGTAACCGAGCACGACGTTGCTGTCAGTGTAGAAAGTCACACTGGGCGAACTCAAATCAAGCTCTTGTTCAATCAACTGCCATATCTCTGTGGCAAGAACCGCACTGCAGAGCTCCAGGCGAGGGATGGTGTGGCCGCTAAATGGGGCAAGTTTGGCTTTTCCCATCACAAACCCAAGGTGAAAGCCTTGTTCATGGGGCACCTGAACGTAGGCCACCGAAGAGATAGCCTTCTCTGAAGCATCGCAGAAGACGTGGTATTTAGCATCGGGTGACTGGGTAAGGGATGTTGGAAGAAACATGCGAGGTGTTTCGAGCCCTTTGATGTCTTGGAGGGACAGTTTCCACAGCTCCCAACGGTGGCGGAAGTTGTCCGGGATGGGTTTGTCCCAGGCCTTGCCATCTGGAGACACCTCTCGCAGGAAAATCTTGCCACTGATGGTTGCTGGAGCGAGGAAACCAAGAGGGTCATAAATCCCGTTGACGGTGGATAAGACCCCTCTTCGAGAAAAATCTCCATTGGAAACCTGGGGGGAAATGTCAAATGTATCTCTTTCCAAGTTCCAGCTCAAACCCAAACATCCATGAGTTGGTAAGGGATCAGTAGGCTGGAGGTTTTGCAGCTCTGTGGACAGTTCTTCTCTGGGAAAGGCTGCCAAAACACTCCTGCTATTTGAAACAACCTTGTGGAGATTGATCCCGCCGGTTTTTTGAAGCTCTCTTTGCGTGCGCTGCATGAGGTGGACAGCTTGGTCGACTTCAGGAACGGAGGTGATCCCGTCGTCAACATAGAAGTCCCGCTCGACGAACTTCTTTACATCTGGCGCACTGTGGGCAATGCTCTTCCGGAGGCCGTAGGTAGCAACCGCTGGAGATGGACTGTTGCCAAAGACATGGACACACATCCTGTATTCCACGAGGGGTGCGTCAAAGTTGTTGCCTCGGTACCAAAAGAAGCGTAGGAGATCTCTGTGTTCTTGGTCAACGAAAAACTGGTAGAACATCTGTTCTATGTCCCCAGCTATTGCCACTGCATCTCTGCGGAACCTCAGCAGAATGCCAAGGAGGCTGTTTGTCAAGTCTGGCCCAGACAGCAGCAGCGAGTTCAGAGAGACGCCTTCGAAGGTCGCTGACGAGTCGAATACACCGCGGATTTTGTTAGGTTTTTTGGGGTGGTACACTCCGAAAAGTGGAAGGTACCAGCAGTGTCCAGCTTTACCCTGGGGGACCTCTTCAGCGGAGCCACTCTTCAGGATCTTCTCCATAAACTGGAAGAAGTGTTCTCTTTTTACGGGGTTCTTCTTCAGTGATGCCTCCAAGGCCTTGGCACGACTGACAGCTTGGGACCGATTGCAGGTGGGGATTGGTTTTTCCGATCTCAGGGGAAGAGGAGCCGACCAACGCCCTTCTTCATTTTGCTTGAATTTCTCATCCATGAGAGCCAAAAATGCTTTGTCCTCCACAGACAGCCCAACCTTGTCATCTTCTGGCGTTCGCTGGAAAACTTCAGCTCCGACATCTTTGGCGACGTCGACCTTCAAGTTGAACGGGCAAGGTTCAAAAATGGTCCTTCTTCCATCAATGACGCTCGTCTTGGCAACTCTGATGGTCGATGGTTTGTGGACTTTGTTGAGGCACACATCCCCGATGATTACCCAGCCAAGAGGCAGTCGCTGTGCAAATGGCGATTTCGGTGAGCCAACAATTTGCTCCAGCACGTGGTGGGCTTCAGGGAGGTCCCGTCCAATCAGCAGTGCGATGGGAATTTGTTTGTCGAGAGGAGGGATTCTTTTCCTTATGCGATTGAGATGGTCATGATGTTGGGCCACTTCAGAAGAAGGGATTTCTGATCGATCGTTTGGAATGGTGTCGCATTCAAGTACGTGGGGCAAGGTCAAGGACCTTCCGTCAGTGGACTGGACAGTGATGTTCCGGAGCTGACGACCACTCATCGCTTGTGTTCCGCCGCAGGACGTTAGCTGATATTCAATTTCACTGGGGGACGAGCCTAGCTGATCCATCAGCTCCGGCGTTGCCAGGGAGGCGTTGCTTTGGTCATCCAAGATCGCGTAAACCTGGATCCCCTTGGTCTCATCAGGGGGAAAAACTTTGACCTTCACCACCTTGCCGCAGGATCTGCTCAGGTGACCCCCTTTGCACAAGGTGGTGCACTTTGCGGACACCTCCCCGCCATGCTCTCTGATGGGATTCAAGGATGCTGATGGTCTGTCCTGATGCATGATGGTGTGGTGCCTTCCAGAGCAGACACTACACTTGACCGACATATTGCAGTCTTTTGCCCTGTGGCTGGTGGAAGAAAGGCATCTGTAGCACACTCCTTTCTCTTTCAGGGTTGCCTTCTTCTCACTGAGTGATTTTGCTGCGAAGCCTTTACACTCTAGCAAAGAGTGCCTTGCGGTTGTGTGGATCGGGCAAAGCTCGGATTTTGCTTCAAGGTTGGTCTTTCTGGAGAGTACTGGCTTGGCCTTTTTGTCGTTCTCCAAATTGAAGGCCGGGTCGTTCTGAATTGTGGCGCAAGTTTTAACGAAGTCCACAAAAAACTCAAAGGGGGGGAATGGAACGTGGTGATTGCTTTTGTATGTCGCTGCGCGCATGACCCACTTCTGTCTGAGGTGGTGAGGAAGCTTCCGTACCACCATGTTGACCCCTGTAGACGAGTCGTAAAGGGCAAACAGAGGGGCGAGGACAGGGTTCATCTTGGCTGACAAGATTTCTTCGAGGAGGTCGCTCAACTCGTAGAGGCTGCGCTGATCTTTAGAGATAGGTGGAAACTCCTCCAGCCTTGCCTTCAGGCATGCCTCAATGAGCTCAGGTGAGCCAAACCGCTCGTCCAGGCGCTTCCAGAGGAGTTGGAGTCCTCTCTGAGGATTCCCGATGTTGGCAGACCTAAGGCTCTGGGCATACCTCTTGGACTCTGGTCCAAGGTACTTGGCCAGGAGGTCCAGCTCCTCGGCAGGAGAGACATCCAAGTCGAGCATGATGGATGTAAAACAATCTTTCCAAACGTGGAATGACTCCGGGCGTTCATCGAACGGAGTCAATCGATGAGTCAAGAGATCCCGCTTCATCCAAAACAATGAGGCAGCGTCATGTGATGACTGGACTGGTAGGGACGTGTGGTTCTGCCTGGGTCCAACTGCAGATCCCTGTGTATTGAGGCGGGAAGAGGCTCTGGAAAGAGTGGGAGATGCTGCGTCAGACGGCTGGCTGTAGGCATCGTCGTTCGACAATCTTGGCTCGTGCCATCGACGTTCGTGCGTGGTGGACGTGGAGTAGTCCTGGAGGGCGGGCTCCTTCTTGATCGTTCGTTGAACAGTGTGGAGGCTGGGCTCGTCCCTCAGCCTGAGGGCGCTCAGCTCCGCCAGTTCCTTGGTAAGATAGGCTTTCCTTTTTGCCAGCTGGTACTGTTCCTCTGCAATCTGGAGCTCGAGTTCCACCTCTGCCAGTCGTTGGTTGGTGACGGAGAGGGTTCGGGCTCGAGCAGTCTTTTCTTGAGACATCATAGTGGCGAAGTTTTTTTACTATTCTGGCTCGCGGATTCTTGCGCTCACGCCCCAGATAGTTTTACCAAGATTCTTTAAAGTAAAGTGAAGTGAAGACGGTAAAAAACTGAAACATATATAAACAAAAGAAACCATAAGAAAAAGTACAAACTAATATGAAAAGAATCAAGACACAAAATCGCAACCTCTAAACCACCGCAGTCGCGACCGAAAAAACCAACGCTTGGTGGCAAATGGAGTACACAAAAAATCGAATTATCCAAACACACAACTGAAGCACTGGGGCCTTCGTTCCGAGTCGTTTTCTTTTACCATAACTTAAAACCAAGAAAACACTACATCGACCGAAGTCGGCACGCTTCTTACTTTTACTATAATTCCTACAACAACACTAACAACACTCTCAAATGAACAAAATCACAAACTCAAAAAACTAAACCAGATCTACAACAAGGAAAAAATGGCGGAATAGCTCGACAACCACGTGGAATACTGCAAATCTTACTCTACCAAAAAATGTGTGTCAAGAGCGATCACACAAACGATTACAACCTCAAAAACAATGTAAATCATACTAGAGTCGGATCCTTTATTAAAAGAAATGAAAATTACTCACACTTCGTGGGCCACCAGACCTCTTTAAAGAGAGGAAGAGAGAAACCGTCCCGGCAAGGACAGATTCAGGGGAAACTACTAAGTAAAAATTTACAAAGCACAATGATCTCCCTTATACTTCTAGAAGTACATATTCTTTCAACTGGAATAAACGAAATGAAATTAAAAGAAGATTAAAAATACTGTCGGAAACAGAACACGGCGTATTGAGTACAGGTGGTGTATTGAGTACAGGTGGCGTATTGAGTACAGGTGGCGTATTGATACTTCTTTTCCCTCCCCCCTCCTGTCACACAAAAAGTTGAGTATGGACGGTGTGTTAGAACTTGTTAACAGGATTGTTAATAGCTCTTTTAACGCGTTTTGTACATACCTGATGGCAGCACATTGCAAGTTTTGACATAATGTAATGAATGAGAAGTGTTGTTGCGTTTTGTTTTGAGGTGAAAATGAGAAGGCATTGTTATATGTACACGCAAGTTCAGCACAAACTAGACCAGCTTAAGTTATCACGTCTGCTTGCATTTACCTTTCTAAACCAAGGAAGCATGCCAATTTTTTCCTGGCATTTTAGGAGGTACATGGGTCACTTGAATCATTTATCATTTAAAATGTTAATGGATAAATGACCCATGACAGACACCAGGCCTAATGCCCCAAAGTTGTTTTCCTCTCTGATGCACTGTCTGCCTTGGAAGCCCTAGCAGGAAACAAACTTCCTCGTCTGATGGAGAAACTCCAGGAGCTTGCCAAGACTCGACGAGTAGTCCTGCAATGGGTTCCAGCACACTGCGGAATTCCAGGCAATGAAACAGCTGATGAGCTCGCCAAACTCGGAGCCAGGGAGGAACAACCAGACAACCCGGTCAGCTTCGCTGAAAAGAAAACCCTCGTGAAGGCAGCAATGCGACCACAATCCACGGGAGACGCATATCATCTAGAACGATGGCAGCAAGTAGTGATCATGCGACTACGAACTGGTCACTGTCGCCTCAACGCCCACATGTTCAGGAAGCTGAAGCTGACCCCATCACCAACCTGTCCCTGTGGTCTGGAAGACCAGACTCCAGAACATGTCTTAATGACATGCCCCCAACTCAAACCAATCAGAGACAAAGTGTGGCCAGCATCAGTCCCTCTCCACACCAAACTCTATGGGAGCAGACAAGACCTGGAAGCCACGACGTCATTCGTCTCGCAGACTAAACTGATGGTGTGACGGCGAATGCAAGAAGAAGAAGAAGAAGACACCAGGCCTAAATTCTGTCAACTGTATATAAAGCTGACATAATAAAATAAAAGTTTGGAATCTCAGAAAGCAAGTAGATAAAACTGGGCATTATATGTAGTCAATCTTTTTAAGACTACTTTTTCAAGTAATGCTGTGTGTATTCCCATGATTAATATAGATTTAATGTTTTCAGAGATTTTCAAGTTACAAATACATGTAATCTTTTAAGTTGTGGTGGTATTAACCAGCTCTTCATTTGGGTAACAGGTATTTTAATAATTGTGACGATACATTTGACTGACTTGTACAGTTAATCACAATTATTGCTTTAAACACTGGGTCATTATTTATAGATACTCTGTCAAAAATGGTTCTTTTGAGAAAATACCTACAGAGGCTTTTTTTCATAACATGTTTTTTGACTGTCCTTTTTGAAGATTATAGAACATTGTGTGCAACAATCTGTATGAAGTTGTTGTTGGTTTGTGTGTGTGTGTGTGTATGTGTGTGTGTGTGTGTGTGTTTGTGTGTGTGTGGGTGTGTGTGTGTGTGCGTGCATGTGTGTGCATATGTTAGATTTCAAGCCAGGCTTTTCTTCAAGAAGACGTACTGCAAAGTAAAACTGGATTCTACGAAGCTTATTGCGTTGTGAACATTTGTGAAAAAGTCATGTGCACTTATTTGCTCATATGATAGAAAACCTGCACGCACACAGGTGGAGTTTTTGGCTGGCATGTTTATGGTCTTTTCTGTTGAAAACTGATTTTCTGCCTCGTTGACTGTCCATTTAACATCAGGGGTTCGGACACAAACCATAGTTGCCAGACTTGCTTAGAATAAGCATAGATATAATAGACTATATATATATCTATGGAATAAGCTACCACAGCATAGTTTGGGTGACTGTCCCTTAACCCTCCAAGCATGAAATGTAACGTCAATCCGGAGAGGTAGATATTAGAGACATATGACACCGATTAACCCTTAAATTGACTTTATATTTTGCTAATAATTTGCCTGAAAATATCACATGCAAAATATTAGCAAAATATGAGGGATGTCAATTGTTGGGGTCGGTCGGTATCATACATCTTTAAACCTGACAATCAAGGAAAGGGTGACCTAGGACTTACAAATGAAGATGTGGTTGTTCATTACATCTTTTTTCTGTGGATGATGAGCAAACCATACCCTTTTATTCATTCTCGGATGAGGACGAGGACAAAAATGGTAAACAAATTAGGTACCCACATATTTCAATTGGGGGTTGTGCTCTCTCGTTTCGGCTGCGACGATAACCTAAAAAGGTTCCTGCAATGTATCGATCCTGATCCTGATTCTGATGAAAATCCTCATGACAAAAAACAGAGGGGAAGAAACTCCACGTTGGGCAGACAAATCGCATACTGCTAACAGGAAAAACAGTTACCTCCCTTGCATAGGTATTTCTCACAGAGATGTCTCTGTGGTATTTCTTTTCATCTTGTGCTCCTTACTCCAGACCTTGCTTCCTAATGGTCATCGCTGAGTCCTGGCACCAACAGATAAGTGCAGTACACTATTTTCAATCTCATGTGAATCGGAATTTCGTCACGACAATACGTTTTCTCGTTATTCAAAGTGCTTCCGAATGGTCATGACAGACACTGAGATGAGTGTAGAATGAACAGCTTCGTCAACGTTTGCACATGTCATCTTAATTAATGTTTTATCAAAATATTCGTGTAAGAATAGTTGATAGGCAGGTGTAGATGCCTTTAAAGCCATTTTTTTTTATCAGGTTTAATAAACATCTTTTTAGACATTTGAATCCTGTCCGTCTATATCTGTGAAACACAGACAGACAGATGCCTCCTCATACTCCCCCCCCCCCCCCCCCAATTGACCACCTACCCTGCCACCATTCTGACAGCGCAGCCGACACCAGAATTGGCCAGTTCGTACCAGTTGTAGTACAGGGTGTGGAATTCGTGGGTGACGCCTCACGAAACCTTTTTTTTTATGACGGCTTACTAGCGCCAAAACCACATACTTAAAAATGTTCACTTGAAAATGACAATTATCAGCGGAAATGACAAATGTTCTCACTCAGATAACGATTAACTTTCAGTTTTGGCTCGTAATTGGTCTGGAAGTGAGCCAGAACTAAACATGATTAATTTTCACGTGAAAATTGTAATTAGCAAGTGATCATGCTTAATTATCAAGTGTTATAATGTGTAGTTATCAGGTGTTATAATGTGTAATCATCAGGTGTTATAATGTGTAATCATCAGGTGTTATAATGTGTAATCATCAGGTGTTATAATGTGTAATTATCAAGTGTTATAATGTGTAGTTTCGTCGCGATATAACCTTCGTGGTTGAAAACGACGTTAAACACCAAATAAAGAAAGAATGTGTAGTTATCAGGTGTTATAATGTGTAATCATCAGGTGGTATAATGTGTAATTATCAGGTGTTATAATGTGTAATCATCAGGTGTTATAATGTGTAATCATCAGGTGTTATAATGTGTAATCATCAGGTGTTATAATGTGTAATCATCAGGTGTTATAATGTGTAATCATCAGGTGGTATAATGTGTAATTATCAGGTGTTATAATGTGTAATCATCAGGTGTTATAATGTGTAATCATCAGGTGTTATAATGTGTAATCATCAGGTGTTATAATGTGTAATTATCAGGTGTTCGTGTTTAATTATGGTATAGAGGTATATTACACTCACGAGACATGGACATTTTCTCTTAAGGAAATATTCCTTATATTTACAAATCAAATTTTCTACTTAATATTTGAAACTCAAAAATTACAAACACTGATTCCCGACAAGTTGTCTTTCTAAAAATACTAACACACATTTTCCCAATTAATATTACGTGATTTACAAAATTTCTCATCTTTTTACAACAACTTGTGTCTTGATAACCAAATATTATATCCTGCATCTTAAACTTAACCCTTAATCCAGCCTTTTCCTCTATCCAGTTTTCTATCTTCGTCCAAAACAACTTTACCGGTATGCACTCATAAAAAAAATGTTTAACAAAATCAACTTCCGTACCAATTTTCACGTGATATTGGTAAACTTAGGTTTTGGCGCTAGTAAGCCGTCATACTTTTGCCCTGGTGTCTCTAGCTGCCTTCTTCATATTGAATCGCTTCATCTTAATTCTGTCATGTGGGACCACAAAATCGATGCTTCTTGCTGTGAATACGGTATTTTTGGCACGTGCTCTTTTGCTGTGATGTTCCGTTGCATGTCTATTTATTTCCTTGGAGTCATTCAAATCGCATTAGGAGGAGTGTCTGGAGACTTCATAGGAATGAAGTGAACATGTGAAAGGGAGCCACACACATACACACACGCACGCAATCACACACTGACAGACAGACAGGCAGGCAAACAGACAGACAGACACACACAGACAGACAGGCACACACACCCACCCACTGATACATACACACACACCCACACGCACATACACATAACATACTGATACTAACACGCACATACACACACACACACAGACACTGACACACATACATACACCATCAATAACACTAATACTAACACTAAAACTAACACACACATACACGCACACACAGACAGACACACACACACACGCGCGCACACACACGCACACACACCCACACACACACACACACACACACACGCAAGCAAGTACACACACACGCACACACACACACACACACACACACACACACGCACGCACACACACACGCACGCACACACACACACACACACGCACGTACGCACACACACACACACACACACACACAAACATGCATGCGTGTCTTCCGTTTCTGGCCGTGTGCGTCTCACACGTCTTAGTCTTGGCCCCCCAACCCCCCCAGGTGCCTCCCGCCAGCTTTTGTCTAGATTGTTTCCATCTGTATGTAGTCTCAAAATTCACATTTGTCAACGCTGCCACCCCCCCCTCTCCCTCCCCCCCTCCCAGACGGAGGTAAGGATGCCAATGAACAGTTCTAGTATATAATTATGTGTTGAAAAGCTTAGCTGTTATTTTGGGCCTGCCGATAGTCCGCAAACAAATTAAAAATAAAGGGACATTTTAGGCTAATAAGTACATTTTGCTTACAATATTTTTAGAACAAAAACACATTTTTAGTTGCACTAATCCCCAAAAAGTGCAGAGAAGCTTCGTGAGCTAATCCTTTCTTACATTGGCCAAAAGTTTACGAAAGCTCGTCTTAATTTTTTTAATATCTAATAAAACTATGGTGAGATTTAACATTTCACTGAGCAAGCTTATCCTTATCTCTTCAAATCCCATAACAAAAGAGTGTGTGCGGGTGGGATTTGGCGGGGGTTGGGGTGGAGTGGAGTTGGGAAGGGAGGGAAGGAAGAACGAGGTACAGTGACCCCTCCCCCCTTTTTTTTAGACCTCAACAAATCTGATACAATCAGGTTTACAAAGGAGAGAATCATAAAAGAATATTACATTTACAGATTTTATGAAGAGAAAACCTGAAAAAAGTGTCTTAAAACACTCGAGAGGGAGTCTTAAATCGGAGGGTGTCAAAAGACGGGTTCCACTGGAGGAGCTTGGGAGACGGAAAGAGGGAGGGGGAGAGGGGGGCAGGATAGGGGTCGGGTTCCACTGGAGGAGCTTGGGAGACAGAAAGAGGGAGGGGGAGAGGGGGGCAGGATAGGGGTCGGGTTCCACTGGAGGAGCTTGGGAGACGGAAAGAGGGAGGGGGAGAGGGGGGCAGGATAGGGGTCGGGTTCCACTGGAGGAGCTTGGGAGACGGAAAGAGGGAGGGGGAGAGGGAGGCAGGATAGGGATCGGGTTCCACTGGAGGAGCTTGGGAGACGGAAAGAGGGAGGGGGAGAGGGGGGGCAGGATAGGGGTCGGGTTCCACTGGAGGAGCTTGGGAGACGGAAAGAGGGAGGGGGAGAGGGGGGGGGGGGCAGGATAGGGGTCGGGTTCCACTGGAGGAGCTTGGGAGACGGAAAGAGGGAGGGGGAGAGGGGGGCAGGATAGGGATCGGGTTCCACTGGAGGAGCTTGGGAGACGGAAAGAGGGAGGGGGAGAGGGGGGCAGGATAGGGGTCGGGAAGGTGGTGTTACGCTGCTAATCGGTTTTCATGTTTCGAAGAAGGAATAGAGGAGTGCCACACCATAAACGGCGATCACGCTCAGCTTATTACTAACCGGGTTTTCTGAAAAGGAAGAAAAAATCCCGAGAACAAATAGTACCGGTCATTTATCATGGCGACCAGTCAAACTAAGGCGTGATAATGATATCGTAGCAGCAGCTTTATTATTTAGTTTACGAAACTTTGTCAGATAAAAGCAAAATTGACAGATTTAATGAACAGACGATTTCTTTTTTCGGTTGTTTCACGCGAAAAACAATAAAATACCTGGCGTTTCCGGTTAACACACACACACTGCACATGCATTCTGGTACTCCCGATTCCGTGACAGTTATTTCTATCTCGCTTTGTTTCTGCCGTTCCAATTGTGCGTTTTAATGAAAGAATCTGAGTTTTAAAGAGACCCTCCTTCTCGTGAAGGCACTTGGGGTCACTATGACTATCTCTGTACAGGCTTTGACATCATTCTCAGTACATGACATATCTATATATTTTTGGATTTGGAGAAGAGAAGGCATCCAATGCAATAATTTATAAATCTGTTGGATTTTAATGACAACTTTAATGAGCAAACAAATTAATTAACTTTTAAACTTCCAAGCGGAAATGCAATCCAATAGTCCGGACTGAGTCAAAGATTGCTTGACCAAAATTTCAATCAATTTTGTTGAAAAATGAGATCATGACAGTGCCGCCTCAACTTTTACTAAAGGCCGGATATGACGTCATCAAATGCATTTCTGGAAAAAATTTACAAAATCTCTAGGAATATCATCTAGAAGAATGTGTATGTAAACTTCCATGAAGATCGGTGAAGTAGTTTTGTAAGAATCGCTCTACACACACACACACGGCACACACACACACACACACTGGTACAGGCACATACACCACCACCCTCATCTCGATTCCTGTTCAAACATTTAGTAAAAACTTGACTAAATGTAAAAAGAGAAGAAAAACGTGCAGCCATAGTTAATGAAGACATGGTCACAGTCGTCATGAATGGAAAAAGGGGGATGGGAAGGTGCTTTGGTGTCGGAGGAAGCGGGTGTGTGTGTTTGTGTGTGTGCGGGGGCGGTAATTGACTGCGCATGCGACAAGTGGGGGTGGTTGGGGTAGTGGCAGTGATGAACTGCGCATGCGACAGCTATCTTAAGTCTGCCAAAGGCAAATATTTTGAGCGTTTGCATGTGTAAGGAAAGCTTTGATCTAGACGGATGAAATGAATAAATCATTATTCATTTACGGAAAATTCAATCACCCGCGATCCATCACACGCACACACACACACCTAGTCTCCCTCTCCTTCTAAACGCCACCCTCCTTTTCACACACACACACACGCACACGCACGCACGCACGCACGCACGCACACACCATTATCCTCACCTCGATTCCTTGTCTATTGGAATACTTTTAGTCAACAATTTACTGATTGTTAAAATGACAAATGGAGACGAAAAAGAACAAAACCCAGTTCGTAGGAGGCAGAACAACCCCAGGAGACCGCGCAGAATCAATCGAAGAACCCCACTTCCTACGCCGCATTAATAAAACAAAAAGGTTTAAATCTCAGCAAAATTAATGTTCCCGTTTCCGGCTTTCGTCCAAGATAAGAACTATGAAGAGAAATAAGAACAAGTCGCGTAAGGCGAAAATACAACATTTAGTCAAGTAGCTGTCGAACTCACAGAATGAAACTGAACGCAATGCAACGCAGCAAGACCGTATACTCGTAGCATCGTCAGTCCACCGCTCACGGCAAAGGCAGTGAAATTGACAAGAAGAGCGGGGTAGTACTTGCGCTGAGAAGGATAGCACGCTTTTCTGTACCACTCTTCGTTTTAACTTTCTGAGCGTGTTTTTAATCCAAACATATCATATCTATATGTTTTTGGAATCAGGAACCGACAAGAAATAAGATGAAAGTGTTTTTAAATTGATTTGGACAATTTAATTTTGATAATAATTTTTATATTTTTAATTTTCAGAGCTTGTTTTTAATCCAAACATAACATATGTATATGTTTTTGGAATCAGAAAATGATGGGGAATAAGATGAACGTAAATTTGGATCGTTTTATAAAAAACATATTTTTTTTTACAATTTTCAGATTTTTAATGACCAAAGTCATTAATTAATTTTTAAGCCACCAAGCTGAAACGCAATACCGAAATCCGGGCTTCGTCGAAGATTACTTGACCAAAATTTCAACCAATTTGGTTGAAAAATGAGAGCGTGACAGTGCCGCCTCAACTTTCACGAAAAGCCGGATATGACGTCATAAAAGACATTTATCGAAAAAATGAAAAAAACGTCTGGGAATTTCATACCCAGGAACTCTCATGTCAAATTTCATAAAGATCGGTCCAGTAGTTTAGTCTGAATCGCTCTACACACACACACAGACAGACAGACAGACACACACACACACACGCACATACACCACGACCCTCGTCTCGATTCCCCCCTCTACGTTAAAACATTTAGTCAAAACTTGACTAAATGTAAAAAGGGAGAGAAGAAAAATGTATGAAGAAATGTTTTTTCTTGCCCAGTAACCTCGCGCATCACTACCATAAAAGCGTTAGGGGAAAGAGTCATAGGCCAGCTCATTTGGTGTGAACAAAACGCCCAAATTCACTTCTTCTTCTCCTTCATTTGCGTTCATGGGCTGAAACTCCCACGTACACTTGGGTTTATGCAGGAATGTTTTTGTTTTTTTACGCGTATGACTGATTTTCCCCTGCAATTTAGGCAGTCATACACCGATTTTGGGGGGTTGCATGCTTGGTATTTTCATGTTAATAAAAACCACGCCAAACTTTTTCACGGTGGGGCGAAATATGATGCGAAAGACTGCCCGCGAAAACTTCCGAAAATGCCGAGACTGACCATTATTTTGGGCAAATTTGCCGAACATTGTACTATAGCTACATTTCTGGAGTGTGAGTGTCGCTCACTAAGACAAATCAGACAAACAGACAAACACACAGACAGGCATGTTGACTCTCTATATGGTGACGCAGGCACGCAGACAGACATTCGGGAGGGCAGTCGGGCGGACGGACGGACGAACGGACAGACGAACGTATAACTGCACTCACTACACAAGCACGAAATACATATACATGTGAAGTTATACGCGTTCGCATACACACGCATATGCAGAAGCATACGGTGACAGACAGACAGACAGACAGACAGACAGACAAACAGACAAACAGACAGACAGACAGACAGACAGAGACAGACAGACAGACAGACAGACAGACAGACAGACAGACAGACAAACAGACAGACAGACAGACAGACAGACAGACAATGCAGGTAGACAGACTTGTAAATACAAACACAATTACAATTATACAAAATGGCAGAATTTCTTTCAACCTTTTCCTGTGCTTTAACAATCACTAACGGCATCTCAGCTATTCTCACTTAATTGCACTTGCACTTACTCTCCCACGTTCACTCCTTTATGTCTGCAGAAAATGTAAAGGTACATTCCTTTTCGCGGCACCGATCATGTTGGCCACCACCAATCTGTTGGGACTTTTACACCGTATAAGAGCATTCTTCAACTTGACGGCACATGCTGCACAACAACAGCCTGAGTGCTTCCTGTGCATAGTGCATAGTGGATAGTGGATAGTGCATAGTGGATAATGCATAGTGCATTGTGGATAGTGCATTGTGGATAGTGGATAGTGCATAGTGGATAGTGCATTGTGGATAATGCATAGTGGATAGTGGATAGTGCATTGTGGATAGTGCATAGTGGATAGTGGATAGTGCACAGTGGATAGTGCATAGGGATAGTGATAATGCACAGTGGATAGTGGATAGTGCATAGTGGATAGTGCATAGTTGATAGTGGATAGTGCATAGTGGATAGTGCATAGTGGATAGTAGATAGTGGATAGTGCATAGTGGATAGTACATAGTGGATAGTGCATAGTGGATAGTGCATAGTGGATAGTGCATTGTGGATAGTGCATAGTGGATAGTGCATAGTGGGCGTGTTTTTGCTGAACGAATTTTGCTGATTGATAATTATAAGTGTCAATAATGCAAGAGAAATAACAAACAAATGTTACGCTGCACATGATTCAACCACTCTTTAGATGTTTGGTGTATGTTCGTGTGAAAAGATGCTCTTAATCCGCGCAAAACCCTGGACAGATTGGCTGCGGTGAACATTGCCGTGTAAGCTAGAAGAACTGTACAGTGGACCCCCCCCCCCCCCTTTAAAGCCCCCCCCCCCCCTTTAAAGCCCCCCCCCCTCAGTTTAAAGCCCCCCCGCCCAAATTTAAGACTCCCTCCCTTTTAAGACCATGTTTTCTCAGATCTATTGTGGATAACCTCTGTAAATATACCCCCATTTTAAGCCTCCCTATTCTGTATAAGACCTGATTTTTCCGAATATTTGAGATTTTAAAATGGGGGTTCCACTGTACCTTTAAGCCCAGGACAGGGACGGCAGGACAGTGACAGCCTTTTATGGAACGTAACAGCAGGCGATCAGGCATCTTGTTTGATGTCAATCTGCCTCACTAATAGCTCTTGGGAGAGTCAAGCCTCCTTGGCCAACTTTTTCAAAGCGACGATGTCGATAAAACCTTTTTGAAGAGTTAGCCGAGAAGAAAATGAAAAAAAAGAAAAAGGAGAAAACAAAAGGAAGGAAGGAAGAAAGAAAGAAAGGAAGAAAGGAAGAAAGGAAGGAAGGAAGGAAGAAAGGAAGAAAGGAAGGAAGAAAGGAAGAAAGGAAGAAAGGAAGAAAGGAAGGAAGGAAGAAAGGAAGGAAGGAAGGAAGGAAGGAAGGAAGGAAGAAAGAAAGGAAGGAAAAAAGGAAGGAAGGAAGGAAGGAAGGAAGGAAGAAAGGGAGGAAGGAAGGAAGGAAGAAAGGAAGGAAGGACAAGAAGAAAAGAAAGAAAGGAAGAAAGAAGGAAGGAAGGAAGGAAGAAAGAAAGAAAGAAAGAAAGAAAGAAAGAAAGAAAGAAAAAAACAAAGGAAGGAAGGAAGGAAGGAAGGAAGGAAGGAAGAAAAGAAAGAAAGAAGGAAAGAAAGAAAGAAAGAAAGAAAGACAAGTTTTCTAGCAACTGCCTCTTCCCTCCCAATAAAATACACTAAAATTAGTTACAAGGAAAAAAGTGTGCTAACTGTCACATAGCTCTCTGTAACAGAGCAGTTCGGTGAAAAAAACCCTTTTCCCCCCTCTTTTTATCACCTAATGTTTTTTTTTAATAGTTATTTTAAATTATCTACTTTCCCGTGTAAACGATCGTGAAAACCACAAAGATATGTAGATCTACAGGTTTAAACGTGGGGTAAAACCATCCTGCGACTTGGACACATAGCAAAACGCAAGATGCCACCCATTGCCTGTGCAAATCAGCATTGTTTGCTGATTTAGTTTCGCATGTATTTAAAGCTTTATGATTTATTATTTCTGTGTAGGAGTTAGTTACACAACCAATACAAATAGTCTTTCTTTAAGTTTTTACCCTCAGAAGCAACAACAACAAAAACAGAAAAAAGGGGGGAAAAAAAGAAGAAAACTAAAGGGGATCGGCGGGCAAAGTTAGGATTAGCTGAGTCACGGTAAAACACACATTTTGTTTAGCGGCCTATTAAGCAGTGGTGGGCTGACATCGGCACCAGAACGCTTTCTTGCCGTCATAGCCATTTTCCGACACACGGGAGCTATTTTTACGTTATGAAGGCTCAGACGACCTCCACGAGGGTCGTTCTCAATGGATTTTCTCTCCCCTATCTCCGCTGGATCTCCACGGGGCTATTTTTGGGCGAGTATGCGGTAAAAAGTCGCGTCAAATCACTCAGGGAAATGGCGGATTATTGCCGTACCGCAAAGCTTGACAGGCGCAGGACAATCATCATTCGGTGGAGCAGTGGAGAAAAGAACGAAACTATGGTAACATTCAAGATCAGCGTCCCAAATTTAAGGCCCAAAGCTGGTGAACTGTTCTTTAACAAAAGTGTGTTGAAACTCAGTTAGAATCGTGATGAAAGCGGCAATGAGTTTGACTTTGAATTTGAATTTATTCCGTAAACTTTGTTTACATGTTCAAGAAACATAACAAAATGGCGAATGTCGACGGACAGAGCAAGTTTGGGACATTGTTCTTGAATTCAACCAAATCCATTTGCTCAATTGATAATTTAATCATGTTTTACTCACCTTGTGCGGTGCTAAATAGGGCAAATTCAAGAACAGTCGGTGTCCCGAGTTAACCTTCTCCGTCATCAGTCCGACATTTAAGAGCTAAGACATGTTCCTTAAACATTAAACATTAAAAATACAGTCTGTGGAATAAATCGAGTTTATAAGTCAAAATTATCGCTTTTCATCAAAATGTTATTTCAGTTACAACACGCTGCCAGAGTTCTCTCCGTCTGCAAAGTTTAGAACTTTAATTGTAACAGCTTCCTTGAAATTTGGAAAATGTTCATGAACATTACCCTATTTTGCATGAAAAAGAGATTTACACATTTAAACTTAGATGGCCTCGCTGTGTTTTGAAGAGAAAAAATGTAGTTGTTTTGTTTTGGCTCCACGCTGTCTCCGTGTCTTCCAGAATCAATTTGTGACCCTGGGACAATACTTAATGAGACAAGCGCAGGACAGTCAGTAATGATTATCGTCTGCAATGAATCATGCTAAGAGTTTTACAAATCGATAATATAGAACATTCACGAAGGGTGCATCCCACAACACGGCCATACTGTGTCTGAAATCCGCCAGGTCTTCGCTTTTGATTTTTTTCCTAATTGCTTTGACTTTTTTTCTTAATTGCCAAGCAAATCATTATGGGGCGTTTAATCAAATAACATTGGGATATGAAGAGCTACACCAGACCGTTTGCAGATTCTTGCACTGAGCCTTTGCTGGATTCTCATTGAAGCATTTGATAGATTCTAGTTTGAATTCACTTAGCCTTCGGCAGATTTCTAATGGAATGCTCTTAGCTTCTGGCAGATTCCTGTTGGAATACACGGAGCCTTTGATAGATTCTTGCTGGGATACCTGAGCCTTTGTGAGCCTTTGCATACTCTTGTTTGAATACATCGAGTCTTTGGCAGATTCTTGTTGGAATACATTGTGCTTTGGGCAGATTCTTTATGGAATACACTGAACATTTGGCAGAATATTGTTGGAATACGTTGAGCCTGCGTAGGATGGGACTAGAACATGATTGGCCTGAAGCAGAAAAGTGACTGGAACAGAAACTGGTGCGACTTTCAGCAGACTTCTGAACGATGTTTATCAGTTTAAAACCGCTGGTAAGTTGAGCCGAATTAGAGCAACTTCTCGCTGACAAAAGTCAGTTGAAAATCGGTCATGCGGAAAGCAGTAAAGCCACTACATTCAAAAGAAAAAGGTATCTCCTAGTGCCTCTGGTGCGGCACCCAGCAGAGTATTTCACTAAGTCAGTCCTCCGCCCACTTTTCTTTCATTTGCTTAAAATCTATCTGTCACCATTTTTATTTTCAATTTAAGCCCATCTCCCAAGGAAGACACCCACACACAGATCCATTAAAACAATCGACAAAGTCTCATTAAATATTGAAATCGAGGGAACATCATTCTGTTAGCAAGAGAGAGAGAGAGAGAGAGAGAGAGAGAGAGAGAGAGAGAGAGAGAGAGAGAGAGAGAGAGAGAGAGAGAGAGAGAGGAGAAAGAGATAGAGAAAGAAAGAGAGAGAGAAAGAAAAAAGAGAGAGAGAGAGAGAAAGAGAGAGAGAGAGAGAGGAGAAAGAGATAGAGAAAGAAAGAGAGAGATAAAGAAAAAAAGAGAGAGAGAAAGAGAGAGAGAGAGAGAGAGAGGAGAAAGAGATAGAGAAAGAAAGAGAGAGAGAAAGAAAAAAGAGAGAGAGAGAGAGAAAGAGAGAGAGAGAGAGAGGAGAAAGAGATAGAGAAAGAAAGAGAGAGATAAAGAAAAAAAGAGAGAGAGAGAAAGAGAGAGAGAGAGAGAGAGAGGAGAAAGAGATAGAGAAAGAAAGAGAGAGATAAAGAAAAAAAGAGAGAAAGAGAGAGAGAGAGAGAGAAAGAGAGAAAGAGAGAGAGAGAGAGAGAGAGAGAGAGAGAGAGGAGAAAGAGATAGAGAAAGAAAGAGAGAGATAAAGAGAAAAAAAGAGAGAGAGAGAGAGAGAGAGAGAGAGAGAGAGAGGAGAAAGAGATAGAGAAAGAAAGAGAGAGATAAAGAAAGAAAAAAAGAGAGAGAGAGACGTAAGACATTTTATTGGTTAAACACACAAGGTTCATTTCAACGGGGTGTGGGGAGGGGGGGTCAGTAATACATGCCGTGTGTTTGTATTTATAGACAATCAACCGGTTTTATCTCTTTCTCTCTAACATACACTCACACGAACGTACGCACGCTCTCACTCTCTCTCACTCTCTCTCCCTCTCTCATTCTCTCAAACCTAAAAACATATCCAGCGCATGAATTAACAATATGGATAGGTGCAACGACAAACAAGTTTACTGCTCTATCGTTCCACGGCACAAACTCTGTCTCTGTCTCTGTCTCTGTCTCTCTGTCTCTGTCTCTGGCTCTCTGTCTCTCTGTATCTGTCTCTGTCTCTGTCTCTGTCTCTCTCTCTCTCTCTCTCTCTCTCTCTCTCTCTCTAACATAGACACATTTCCAGCATGCACATAAATCAACAATTTGAATAGGTACACCAACAACACAAGTGTACTACACCAGCATACATTATTTGCTATCAAACCTGCTCTAACGTTCCACGGCACAAACTATGTAAAACACATCGCCGTCTCGTTCACCTGTTCCACATTGGGTAACTAGTCCAAAAAACTCTTTCTTTTTTGAAAAACGCGATATAAGAATCTGGCCACCTGCACACTGAATCCTCTTTATCTACAGACATAACACGTATAATACTGTTCGCATCTTCACTCTGGTGTTTTAAAAACAAATATTTTGACATCAAGTATATAATCACAATATCCTTTGCATATAAACAATACATGTTTCTCGTCTTCCACGTCCTCTCTGCATACAGGGCAAATCAAAAGGCCAGGTACAACGTCAGTTCGACAGCGGCATTTGTGAGTGTTTATGGGTGAAATACCAAATCGAAATTGTATGTATGCATCTCGAAAACAGCGGAGCTGAATATGATCTATATACACTTCAGCGCGAATTTCTTGTTCAAAGAGCGAATAAAATTCAAATCGCTCTGAATTCATGATGCTGTCGTGCCAGTCTTGCTGGAAGCAATCAAACCATCGTTGTCTGACTACTGCTATAAATCGATTCAAATCGCCTACACCTTGTTGCAGCCAGACATCTCCAAAGCCGTACATGCATAACATTTCTTTCAAATAATGAGACCATGTTTTCTTGCCATAACCCTGTAAATGTTTCATCATGTCATATGCTTTCCCTGGGAGTCTTTCGCTTGGCAAATGTAACACTCTCAGCCAATACTTAATACAGCGAACCGACGAGGCGACATAAAGGGGGTGGCGGCCTAAGTCACCATATACCATCTTGTTTGGTGTTTGTCGTCCTACACACAAAAACTTCTTGCATGCAAACAAATGGGCTTTCTCAAGAGCTTCAAACCTTTGGAATCCCTACAGCTCAGATAAATACATTAAGATAGGGAGGACATGTGCGTCATATATTTTAAAAAATACGCTTCTAGGTATGTTGCCTAGCCTCCACAAACATCTTAGGATTTGGCCAGTCCTTGTCTTTGCCTTTGAGGCCAGATCGCTGGCCATTTGCGTCAATGACAATTTTGTGGTGAAATTTAGCCCCAAGTACTTGTAACTGTTCACAACCTCTATGTCCTCGTTTCCGTACTTCCAGGCTTCATCCGCTGCTAAAAAATCCTCCTTTTCTAAAAACGATTACCTTTGTCTTATCCAGGTTGACTGTCATGGAAAACTTATCCGTAAACTGTTTTAACACATCAATCTGTTTCTGTAACCCGGCTGCGCTATAGGATATCAAGAGTACATCGTCGGCAAACAGCAATATGAGAATCTGCATCACGTCAGGTATTCCATGTTTACCGTTTTGAAACATTTCAAGTGCCAGTTAATTAATCAAGAATGAAAACAATGTTGGTGAAAGCACAGAACCTTGAGGGACTCCACATGGACAACGGAAAAACTCCGATGGGCCATCGTCAGTGCAAGAGAGAGAGAGAGAGAGAGAGAGAGAGAGAGAGAGAGAGAGAGAGAGAGAGAGAGAGAGAGAGAGAGAGAGAGAGAGAGAGAGAGAGAGAGAGAGAGAGAGAGAGATCAAATCAAATCAAATCAAATCAAATCAAATTTTATTTTACGAGGGTTGTGGCATAAGCAATATAAACGAGCTTCTTTTCAACCAGCCCTCGCCCAGAGAGGGACTATTCTAATCTTAAATACATATATATATATATATCCCATGACCTCCCTTCTTTGTCTCTGTTACTTCAGTATGGGTATATATGTTGTATTTTTATAGCTCAATAAATACATCATGGACTCAAAAAAATATATGATAGTGCAGATTCCGATTTGGGCGAAGAACTACTTTGCTCCCGACCTTTGACCTCGCGCCGAACAATGTGACACATTTGTATGAAGTTCCAAAATCGTATTGCACGGCTCAGAAAACCATATCAGTTGCACGCAAAAATGAATCTCAGAACTGATCTGATGTATGAGATGCAATAAGCAAACGTTTCTTTCATTATGAAAGCAATGCGGGTGGGAAAAAACGAACATTCAACTTACAAGATAACCAGATGCTAGCGAACCAAAACAAAAACACGAGTACCCTCCCCTTGCTTCGTTAGCAGACGACTTTTGAGAATCTGTCAGACCGTCCTTACCTGGCACGGTTGGGCTTCGCTATCATCAGCTGTTTCACGTGTTTTGCGAGCAAGTCTACTCTTTTGCCTGGCTCTGCAGTAAGTCCACATTGGCGATGAAGGTATCTAAGAACTTAACATGTGTGTATTTTTCCGTAATCCAGTCATATTCTTTCAAAATGCAATCAAGCGGCGGTGACAGACTTGGGTCCTGTTTTCATCGCATCAATACCAGTTTAGGTTCATGCAAACACACTCGCAAAACAGTTTATCATGTAGATACATTTCAAATAGGGAGCAAATGGTTAAATCTACATATGTGTTCCCTAAAATTTGCTTCTCTGTCAATAAGACTAATTGTATAATAATGCGTTCGAAAAAAACAACGTGGAATCGATTCTGAATCGAGTCGAGTAAGCCAAATGGGGGCCAAACCGGTTTCCCCGTTCCGCCGACCTGAAACGCAAAAGAATTGTGCGCTTCAACTAAATGGATTTCTATACGACTTCATTACTTTCTTGCAACTTATGAACCTTTACTTAACGCTTTTAAACGGTCTGAAAGTAGTGTTACCGCGTACTTATAGATGCACTCATTCGTTTTATTTTTTCAGCGACGGTCACTTAGTTTAAGGTTGCAAAAAGGCCATGTCTCGCTGAAAACACTGTTTCACACTCCACAGATCGCAAAAGTGCCGCTAGTAGTCTACACTTTGTGTTTGATGGTAGAATGGGATATACAGATTACAACACTCGTGGTTTTTTATATGGCTTGTATTTCAGTCAAGACCCAGCGGGAATATCAATCGAGAGCCACTCGCCAAAGGCTCGTGTCTCCCGATGATATTCATCCGCTGGGTCTTGACTGAAATACAAGCCATATAAAAAACCACTCGTGTTGTAACCTATACATACAAACATAAAACAATTACAAAGAGAGAGAGAGAGAGAGAGAGAGAGAGAGAGAGAGAGAGAGAGAGAGAGAGAGAGAGAGAGAGATAGATAGAGAGAGAGAAAGAGAGAGAACTCGAACTCGAACTCGAACTCGAAAACTTTATTACCGAGGGATGATAGCATTAGGTCCATATGGTCCTTTCTTACAGCTAGTCCCTTCTATAATACACACATGAAACAAAGAACAAATATGAAGAATGAAAACATTTAAACAAAAAATCAAATAAAACAAAATTATGTGGGGAAAAGTATAACAAAATAAAAATAAAAAATTCAAAAGTGTGCTTGTTAATGGAAGCATACTATACACTTTCTCTTTCACACACACTCGCACAAATTGTACACCGACTTAGTCGTTAGAGAGGTGCTTTCGGAGCTGTCTTTTAAAAGAAGATAATGACAGACATGACTTGATATTTACAGGTAGTGAATTCCAAAGGAACGCACCAGAATAAGAAAAACTAGTTTTAAACAAATCGATGCGGGGCCTTGACAAGGCAAGGTTATTTCGAGTGTTTGAATAATATGACGGAGATGATTTGAAGAGTTGTATAAGATATGTTGGGGCGTCCTTATAGACGACTTTATACATAAATGAACATTTATTATACAAAAGCTGCTTTTTTAAGCTTAACATCCCAATACTTTTCATCTTTTCCTTTGTAGAAAGAGATGGACTGGGCAGAACTAGTTTAGCAGCTCTACGCTGGAGCGAGTTCAGCTTCTTCAAGTGAACTTCACTACACCCGTCCCATACTATGGAAGCATAATCAATATGGGTTTTTATGTGGGCATTGTAAAATAGTTTCCTTGTGTCTAGATTAATAATGCTTTGTAACTTTGACAAAAGAAACAGGTTTTTAGCAATTTTTTTGCAGATTCCATTGATGTGAGTCTGCCATTTGAGATTATCAACAGTAAGTCCCAGTAAACGGTGCTCAGCTACTTGCTCAATGGAGTGCTCATTTAGGGACAGACTCAGAGTCATTTCTGAAAGTTGATGTTTTTGGCGAGTGCTGATTATCATAGACTTTGTTTTAACTGGATTAATAAGCATACGATTTGCAGAACACCACTCAGAAACATCGTTTAGGCTCTGTTGTAATTTGTCTTGAATTTGTGCAGGGCTTTTCCCTGTTGCATGTAAGGTAGTATTATCTGCTAACATATGACACTCAACAGATTCGGACTGTAGGTACAAGGGCAAATCATTTATATACATGCAAAATAATACAGGTCCTAAAACAGACCCCTGTGGCACTCCACATTTCACAGTGCCCTGAGAAGAGTACGTATCGTGTACGTATACAGATTGAACCCTCTCTTTAAGATAAGAGTAAAAAAAAGCGACAGTGCTAGAACTTTTCAAATAACACTTTAATTTCTGTAGAAGGATCTCGTGATCCACGAGGTCAAAAGCTTTTTTTAGGTCCAAGAAAACATCACCAGAAATGTCTAACCTATTGATGGATGAGTACCATGAATCAGTTAATCTGGCAAGGGCAGTGTTACATGAATGTTGAGAGCGAAAACCAGACTGAAGTTGATGCAAGAGATTGTGGTCCTCCAAATAAGTAACCAGATGTTTTTGAACATGCCTTTCAAGAGGCTTAGATAATACAGATAACAAAGATATAGGTCTAAAATCATTTAAGTCTTGAGAACCTTTTTTCTTTGGCAAAGGTATGACTTTCGCTTTTTTAAATTCTTTTGGAAAATCATTGTGTTGAATACATAAATTATAAACATATAATATCTCTCCAGAGAGAGAGAGAGAGAGAGAAAGAGAGAGATGGAGACTAGAGAGAGAGAGAGAGAGAGAGAGAGAGAGAGAGAGAGAGAGAGAGAGAGAGAGAGAGAGAGAGAGAATTGAATTGAATTGAACTTTATTTAACAAGGATTAAGATTTAAGGCTACGCCTTCTTTTACAATCTGTCCTTGGGACGCATAGACACACAATTATACAGTTAGAAAATTAAAAATTAAAAAGTTAACCAACAAAAGGAGGTCGGAAAACGTGATAATAAAGATTTACGATGATGATGATGATGACGATGATGACGATGATAATGATGATGATGATGATGATGATGAAGATGAGGCATGAAGAGCATACATATGTGGTTATTCATAAAATCAAATGCATACTATGCAGGTAATTATAAATACAAGCTGGTAGCAATCGAACATGTAGCAATAGTACAACAAAAATATGTTCAGAATATACAATGCACAGCACATATCTTTGACGTAATACTAAGTGTGGTAAGTCAAAAGGCGTTAAACTACTCAGACATTAAGTGGTTTTTAACACATTTTTAAAACTTTTTAATGACTTTAAGTGCAAACTGTAGGCCAATTCATGGAATTGGTGGGATAAAGTTGACCGACCCATATCTGTGGGTAGCTTTATCAAATAATGATGTAATGTAAATCGGCACTTTACCGTAATACAATTTATGCATGAAAATGGCTTTGTTTAACTTGAGATGCTTTTCCAGTGGAAGAAAGTTAAGCATTTTTAATTTCATATCTGTTGAGGCATTATCCTTTACGATGAGTTTGGCCGAGCGACGATAGAGAGAGTCTAACTTTTTCAAGTGGACATCACTGCTGCCATCCCAGAGCGTCGAAACATAATTAATGTGAGGCATTACATGAGCATGGTGGAACATTTCCAGAGTCCTGTCGGTATATTGCTTTAACTTGGATAGGAGGAAAACGTTCTTGGCTACTTTCTTGCAAATATGCTGTAATTGTGCCTGCCACTTGAATTCACAATCAAGAATTACCCCTAAAACGCGATGCTGTTGAACTTGTTCAATTGATTGCATACCAATAGTAAGATTTAGTTTGAGTGGAAAAATCTGATGTTTTTGTCTGGTTGCAATTACCATACTTTTAGTTTTTATTGGATGGACAAGCATAGCATTAGCTCTACACCAGTTATTTACATCGTTTAAAGCTGTTTGAAGGGAGGACTCTATTACTGGAACAGACTTTCCACTTGAATGAAGAGAAGAATCGTCAGCAAAAAAATCACTTCTTACATTACTATCAGAAATGTGCAGTGGCAGATCACTGATATACAGACAGAACAAGATCGGCCCAAGCACTGACCCTTGAGGCACCCCGCATTTCACAGTCTCCTCAGTAGATATTTTACAGTTTAGGCCAGTATATTGAGATCTGTCCTGTAAATAGGAAGCAAAAAAGTTACACACTGAACTGTTTCTGATATACAACTGTAATTTCTTCAATAAAATTGAATGATCAACAAGATCAAACGCTTTTTTAAAGTCGAGAAACACAGCACCACTGATTTCAGATCGGTTTGTTGCAGACAACCAGGTGTCGCATAGCGTGGTAAGGGCGCTGTGACAAGAGTGATTTGTTCGAAAACCAGATTGAAATTGATGGAAAAGGTTTCTGCTTTCTATGTACGCGAGCAAATGTTTCTGAATATGTTTTTCCAATGGTTTGGATAAAATGGGTAATAAGGAAATGGGTCTAAAATTATTTGGGTCGGATAAATTTCCGCCTTTTTGGAGTGGAGTTACTTTTGCTCGCTTTAATAAACTAAGTACAGTATTTTGCTTTATGCAGAGATTATACGCATAGGTGAGTGGCTCCACAATATATGGTAGAGCTAATTTGGCCAAGTAAGGAGAAATCTTGTCAGGACCCATGGACTTTTTATTCTCAAGGCCTTCTAGCGCCTTACCTACCTCATGCACTGCCATGTCTGGAATACCTCATATGCACCACATGTCTGCCATGTCTGGAAAGAGAGAGAGAGAGAGAGAGAGAGAGAGAGAGAGAGAGAGAGAGAGAGAGAGAGAAAGAGAGAGAGAGAGAGAGAGACAGAGAGAGACAGAGAGAGACAGAGACAGACAGAGACAGAGAGAGAGAACCGCCACCAACAACAACTGCACGCACGAATGCAGTTAATAAACCCACAGCCACGAATATGCGATGCGAATAGAGTCGTAAATAAACCAGATAGCAAAAACCTCCAATGACGGCAGGAGTATGAGTTACGCATACCCCCAGATGACAGAACCTCTAGAAGAATATCACACAGCAGTGACAAATTGCAGGAAGTCGTGCATCGGCACCGACCTTCCCACGCATATATGCAAGGCAAAAGCCGCCTTCAATACAACATGTGAAGTATGGAAAATCTAGAATGCCAAAAACCGTTATTTCCTTACCGTCTTAGTTGTCTACGTTCGACGGTTGATTTTCGATGTGGGTTATCCGGCTTTGAAATAATCGCAGGAAGTTCTGTAGTGGTTCCGAACTTCGCAATGTGCAAGTAAAAAAAAGCCATTAATTCAATATCAGAACTATGAAAGACCTACAATAGCAAAAATCAAAGTCAGCCATTAATTCAATATCAGAACTATAAAAGACCATTGATGACTTTTTGATTCCTGCTTGAGCCATCATCTCAGTGTGCGCATTTTTATGTTTAGCTTCTTGAACCATTTTCTCCGCACAAATACTTGGCTTGTTTGGAGAAACAGTTTGGAGACCTAAATGAGACAATAACGTTACCACAGTGATTTCGCCCGCTTCCAATTTAGCTTCTATTTTCAGTGTACTTGACCAAGTAAAGGGCCTACCTAAATTCGTGAATGAAACATACATGAGAACGTATGCCCAACGGCAAAGAGATGAAAAACACTGAAATTGACTGAGATTACTCTCTAGGGCTGGACAAAAAGGATGTGATGTGTCTGCCGCAAACCGTATTAGATCGCTTGTCGAATGAACACTAGTAGGCAATGTACGGGCATGAGTTTGTAACATAATGCTGTCGCAGTTTTTCGCAAAGTTCACTGAAAAAGCGCAAAATGGGAGAAGCGTCCAGCCTTGCGCTCTCAACTGAAACCCCTTCCCATCCACTGTGGTATCTGGTTCATATAATTATATAGTTTCACTAATATGAGAGAGAGAGAGAGAAAGAGAGAGAAGATATACAGACAGACAGACAGACAGACAGACAGACAGACAGACACGCCGACACAAAGGTCTTCAGATAGCCCGAGATTTAACCCCAATCGATGAAAACGAATGTAATAAAACACACGCTTTTTGCTTTTTTCACGCCCAACAGGTGTGAATGCTTGGGTATTTTCATCGGAGTAAAAAACAATCGACGCCCACCAGTATTGTTTAAAGGGATAGTATAACAAAACAAAAAAAAAGCCCTCAGATCGTTTCAAATCGACGCCCACCAGTATTGTTTGGGGATAGTATAAAAAAAAGCCCTCAGATCGTTTCAAAAGTTATACCGTAAGATTCTGCGTTACAAACAATACTACCGCGCAGGAGGACTGCCTTCACTTTGCAAAAGCAGGTTTTTTAAAAGCGTAAAAGAATACTATTGATCTGAGCGTTTGCGGAGATTTTCTGGCGAATTTTATGAATCTGAAGAATCTGGGTAATCCACTGTGAGAGAAATTAAAGTTTTACGCCCTCACGGCAAAGCTATTAGGGCATGTTCCCGGGTTTTAACCCGACTTTAGATGAGATACATAGAGAATACTACATGGCTTGCTGTGTCGTACCAGATTTACACGAGTTTTTTTTAATTTAAATATTGAACTGCGAGCGATAGAAGAAGGAACAGAAGGAGGGAGAGGCTTGTTTTTAGGGTGGATGAGGAGGACTTCGGTTTTGTCATCATTTAGTTTAAGTTTGTTGCAGGTCATCCAGCGCTTGACGTCGTCGACACAGTCCTGCACGCGGCGGATGGTGGAATCGAGCCGATCCGGGGGGCAAGAGCCCCGGAGTTGTGTGTCATCTGCAAAGGTTTGACTGGAAACCGAGTGGTGGCTGATGAGAGTCGATAGATTAAGGTATGACCCGGCCGGGGTTCGAACCCACGACCTCCCGCTCACTGGGCGGACGCCTTACCACTAGGCCACCGTGTTGCGGTTGTTTAGGTGGTATTAGCCATCTGCACTTATGGCAGAATGACCGAGGGGGTGGGAGATGGTGGGAGATGGATACCGTCTCTGGGTCTGCACATAAAGTTGACCGGATTCGAACCAGCGACCTTTCGATCACAAGTCCAGTGCTCTACCACCTGAGCTACCCGGGCCCCCCGTAACCCACTGTAGCATAATGTAGACCCATATGGCACGATTTGCTGGAAAACTCACCACAAGAAGGTAATTAATTAAATCAAACTGGGCGAATGCGCTTCAGGGCGCTGCTTCTCTCCGGTGTTGGAAACAAAATTAGTCGAGAAGCGCCACCTGGCGGCAAGACGATGGCCCTCTTTGACGCGCCCGCATAGTAACAAGCGTCATGTTCACACCCAAGGGAAGTAACTCAGTGGAAGTAGCCCAGTTTGAATGGCGGTGAGAGTGCTCTTTCTTTGCATTTTCTATAATATTTAATTAAGCATTTAAAAAACTTCCTTTTGAAAAGTGAAGGCAGCACTGTTGCGGCCCTGATATGGCCCTTGGTGGTCGGCTGGGCGTTAAATAGAGGGAGCTGGTCGTGGTGCCACCAGGCGGCGCTTCTGGACTACTTTCTGTTTCCAACACCGGGGGCGGGGACGTAGCTCAGTTGGTAGCGCGCTGGCTTTGTAGCCAGTTGGTCGCTATCAGCGTGGGTTCGATCCCCACGTTCGGCGAGAGATTTATTTCTCGGAGTCAACTTTGTGCAGACTCTCTTCGGTGTCCGAACACCCCCGTGTGCACACATGCGCACGAAAAAGATCCCACGTTCACAGCGAAAGTCTCAGGGCTTGGAAAACACGAAGACAGGCATGCATCATCTCTCGTCTCTGATTATCATGATCGTATTTTGATACTTAGACGAGACAAACCCAATGCTGGTACCGGTGTGTCGAAGAAGACAGCCACAGCGTGCTTGTTCGAATCAAAGTATCACACCATATCTTCAGCGTATTACCAATACCTGTCCCAATATAGACCAGTTGGTCTAAGAGGACGTTAAACCCTAATAGTCAGTCAGTCAGTCAACACCGGACAAAAGCAGCACCGTGAAGCGCACTCACTCACTCGACTTATTAAATTACCATACTTGTGGAGCGCACTCACTCACTCGACTTATTAAATTAACATACTTGTGGAGCACACTCACTCACTCGACTTATTAAATTAACATACTTGTGGAGCGCACTCACTCGACTCACTCGACTTATTAAATTAACATACTTGTGGAGCGCACTCACTCACTCTACTTATTAAATTAACATACTTGTGGAGCGCACTCACTCACTCGACTTATTAAATTAACATACTTGTGGAGCGCACTCACTCACTCGACTTATTAAATTAAGATACTTGTGGAGCGCACTCACTCACTCGACTTATTAAATTAAGATACTTGTGGAGCGCACTCACTCACTCGACTTATTAAATTAACATACTTGTGGAGCGCACTCACTCACTCGACATATTAAATTAACATACTTGTGGAGCGCACTCACTCACTCGACTTATTAAATTAACATACTTGTGGAGCGTTTTCGAGCAAATCGTTCCGTGGGCGTCTAAATTAAAGGTACCGTGGATTCCCCAGATTCATCAGACTCGTCCAATCCGCCCAAAACTAACCCAAACGGTCAGATTAATAGTATTCCTTTAAAAGCTTGACGGAGACAGCAGCAGGCTACAGACTTTTTATGACTCCCACACAAAGACATACACACACAAATAAAAAAGATAATAATAATGAGAAGAAGAAGAAGGATAAGGAGCAAGAAGAGAAAAAGAAGATATTCTATTGAAGAAGAACCCGTGTCGGACGTTATAATAAGCAACAGCTCGTCATTCAAAACTCGGGCCACCGCGACCCTCACAAAAGAGAAGCTGAAAATAACCGGAATCGCAGGCTACAAGTGATCATCCAAAAATATAACGCACACTCAGCTCACACATGTCCCGTATGTCTGTCTGGAGATTGAATGGCATCAATGTATGTCCCTGGGATATGATGTCTGGAGATTCAATGATATTGCCTGTATTCATTTTTAGAAAACTACCCAGTGGTACTAAACATGTCCCGGAAGCGGAAATGGCTCGCGAGGTGGACAAAAGGCATGCGCGGAAGATCCGATCTGGCTGTGACAATAAAAAGGAAGTTTTTGGCATGCGGGGGTGTAGTTAATGAGCCGAAGTTAAAACGATCTCACCAAGGTTATTTATGTCTTCACGGATGACTCGCGACGTGGCGAATTTTTTGCTGCTGGTGGTTTGGAAAGCCATTGGGGCAGTTTTAACTAAAGTTATAGGGAGCATTCCCCCAAACTGAAAGCCGGACAGTATTTTTCGTTTGATGTCCATGATGTAAGCAGAAGACATGTTCTGTTATGTGTAAATCCAACATGTAACATATTTGATGTTTGTTTTCCTCCTGATAAAAAAAAACTTAGTTTAGTCAAAACTTTGTTATGATCTCACAAATCTCTCTCATGGGCACGGGTGGCATGTTGCATTTGGAAATGATTTGAAATGCTTGATTTCAAACTTTGTTAGCTCTTTAACACATGTGCGTCTGATTTCAGAAAAAAAACACCTTCATATTTTTGTTAGAATGGTGCCCTTTTAAAGTTCTTTGAACCAAGAAAATGACTCTTTAGGTGTCGCATTTTTCCGATAAATGCCATCACACTGGCCTTTTAACGGCTCTGTGCATCAGCTTTCACATTTTTAGCCAAAAATATAAGCATAAAAGCACTACAGAATATCGTTCACATTCTGCCCAGTAGACTGTTAAATCCTGCCCACGCCGTCGCGCAGACGTGTACAAATATAAGTGGAGACATCGGGAAGCATCAGGAAGGAAGATAGCGTTGGGACAATGCATGTGGGAAGGTATCTTTTGGTTCATCAGCCACGACCTTCAGCCTGTTTCCAGGGATAGCACTAGTTTATATATTATTCATTTTCCTTTGTTGAACCGTGCTGAGTTTGCCTTTTCCTTTCACTCCTTCGCACTGTACAGTTAAACGCACAGTCCGTTCTGTAAAAACAATTCGGCTCACCATCTGGTCTGGCTTTTTATATTTAGTCAAGTTTTGACTAAATATTTTAACATCGAGGGGGAATCGAAACGAGGGTCGTGGTGTATGTGTGTATGTGTGTGCGTGCGTGCGTGCGTGTGTGTGTGTGTGTGTGTGTGTGTAGAGCGATTCAGACTAAACTACTGGACCGATCTTTATGAAATTTGACATGAGAGTTCCTGGGTATGAAATCCCCGAACATTTTTTTCATTTTTTTGATAAATGTCTTTGATGACGTCATATCCGGCTTTTCGTGAAAGTTGAGGCGGCACTGTCACGCCCTCATTTTTCAACCAAATTGGTTGAAATTTTGGTCAAGTAATCTTCGACGAAGCCCGGGGTTCGGTATTGCATTTCAGCTTGGTGGCTTAAAAATTAATGAATGACTTTGGTCATTAAAAATCTGAAAATTGTAAAAAAAAATAAAAATTTATAAAACGATCCAAATTTACGTTTATCTTATTCTCCATCATTTGCTGATTCCAAAACCATATAAATATGTTATATTTGGATTAAAAACAAGCTCTGAAAATTAAATATATAAAAATTATTATCAAAATTAAATTGTCCAAATCAATTTAAAAACACTTTCATCTTATTCCTTGTCGGTTCCTGATGCCAAAAACATATAGATATGATATGTTTGGATTAAAAACACGCTCAGAAAGTTAAAACAAAGAGAGGTACAGAAAAGCGTGCTATCCTTCTTAGCGCAACTACTACCCCGCTCTTCTTGTCAATTTCACTGCCTTTGCCATGAGCGGTGGACTGACGATGCTACGAGTATACGGTCTTGCTGAAAAATGGCAGCTACTTGACTAAATATTGTATTTTCGCCTTACGCGACTTGTTTTTAAATGTATGGGATAAGACTAAACCCTAATCTACTTGCACACATACCACAAATCAACACTCTGACTGCTTTCTGTGCTTAGTGGGATTTTTTTGGATGAAGTAATTATGCTGATTGATACTATAGCGTCAGTTAGGAAATGAATGAACACACACGTACACACAACACATTCCTGCTTTGCACAGAAAGCACACATACCGTTGATTATGGGTAAGTGTCCCAGTGGAGAAGGGACGTCTTATCCTGTGTTAAACACCGGCCGGCCCAATCTGAGGTGGCGAAACAACACCGGCCGGCCCAATCTGAGATGGCGAAACAAAACCGGCCGGCCCAATCTGAGGTGGCGAAACAACACCGGCCGGCCCAATCTGAGATGGCGAAACAAAACCGGCCGGCCCAATCTGAGGTGGCGAAACAACACCGGCCGGCCCAATCTGAGGTGGCGAAACAACACCGGCCGGCCCAATCTGAGGTGGCGAAACAAAACTGTTTACACGAGTAGAACTGTGCCTTTAAAAAGTAAAAGTGGGAGGGGATAAGATCTCGTCTGTTTCCATCTTCCAAACATGAAGGACTTGCAGAACTGAAAGATGTTCACACCAATAACAGCTATTGTGTTTTCAGCGTAGCAATAGGGTCCGATATTTAGACGAGACAAGTACAATGCCGACGAGTTGAAGACGAGTATAGGGTATGCTGTATACCTTTTAAGTAGGTGCTATTTCTGATAAGATTTGCTGATAATAATCTACAGAGGGTTTTTTACCTTTGCATGCGATCACTTCGTCAATGGCCAAGGCAGTCTGAGTTCAACAAACGTATGTCAGAAAAACAAATCTACTTTGAGAAAGAAACCGAAAATAACACACTTAATAAAAAAAAGCGTCATCATTTATGCGTTATCACGCTCAAAATATGATAACACGCTGAACAAAGCGGGGAGTGAATCCCTTATGGGAGTACGCCTGTTCTACGAAGTTTGAATTTTGTTGGTATCCGAGGTACAATTTTTGAACGACATTTTTCCGGCGGAAAGCACCTTTTGCGGGTTACACTTCGCTCGAGCTACATCGGGCGTAGCTTAGAAAACGAGGGAGAATGGGTTTCTTAAGACTCTTTAGGAATTCTGAATGGATTAACAGTCTAATCTGTAGTAATGTTATGCAATATCAGGGAAAATTTAAACTCAATAAAAAAAAACCAAGGCCAAGTATATTTTTGTGAAACAAACAAACGAACAAACAAGCAAACACACACACACACACACACACGCACACACACACGGAAACCCCACACCCCATCCCCCCGACACACGCACATGGACACCGACCAAACTCATCAGTGACCACTCAGGAATTATAGCAAAACAACCACAGGTCTCCATCAAAAATGTGTTTGTAAAACCACATGCAATCTCACGCACGCACAGGAAGTTTGTGGACCTCTTGGCCAGTGATCAGCCATTTTATTCAAGCCGCTCCCTCTGTGTTTGGTGGTCTTGGAGAGACGTTATTTCCATAGCGATCTGTTGTTTCAGTCGTGCTGGAGAGCTTACTGACAATAATGGAGTTGCTATCCTGTTGCGAGCAAATTCCGAGAACACCCTTTTTATATTAAGCAAGCAAACAAGCAAGCAAACAAGCAGGTGACTGGCCAGCAACACGACCAGCCAAACGACCAATTGAAATGAGAAGGAGGGAGAAAGTCAGTTTATTGTTTGCAGAGACAATTGCACAGCTAGCTTTCCGCAAGTCGTTATCATCTGGTAGCTGAGAGAAAAACGGCACAGACAGACAGACAGACAGACGGACGGACGGACGGACGGACGGACGGACGGACGGACGGACAGACAGACAGACAGACAGACAGACGGACAGACGGACAGACAGACAGACAGACGGACAGACAGACAGACAGACAGACAGACAGTCAGATAGAAAGACAGACAGACAGGCAGACAAATAGACAGTAAGACACACACACGGACAGGCAGGCGAACAAACTTAGAGCACCAGACGCACAAACAAAGACAAATGGAATAAACGACAGAGAGGGGGCGTGCAGACCGGTATATACAGACACCACAAAAAGGCCAATCCTCAGTCAATACTCCACAGTTTGTACACTCTTAACGTTTGTACTTTTTATATTGAATATTTGTTTACTATCGACCACAGCGGGTTCGTACGGCGTTCATCCTCCGGGTGTCTTTCTCCGACTCTAATCCGGTCTCTGTTGGAGCATGTCAAAGATACGATCATTGCGAGTGATTAATCATTCTCATAACACTCCCCACAGCCTTTTACAACCAAAACCTTGCGTAGCATTCACAGAGACAGTGCTGTGCTGTTGTCGTTTATGATTTATCAGTATGTTTTGAAGAAGCGGAACAAAGAACAGCGCATTGAAGCACATAATGATAGTGAGTTTATACATGAGTTTTTCTGATGTCAAACTGATCCGCAAATTGTCATGCAACCACACCAACACCCACACCCACAGGCACGCACGCACGCACATACACGTAAACAAACACACACACACACACACACACACACACATATACACACACACACAGACACACAAACACACACACACACGCACGCACACACACACACACACACACACACTCAGAAACATGCACGCAAACGCACATAGGCCAACATGCTGACCCCATCCCCTCCCCCCATCACACACACACACACACACACACACACACACTCACACACATACACACACACACACATACACACACGCACGCACGCACGCACGCACGCACACACACACACACGCACACATAAACACACATACAGGCACATAAAGGCTCATAAAGGCAGGCGAACGCACCCACACACGCATGTACGCACGGACCCAAGCACGCACGCATTTACACCCCACCCCCCAGCACCCACCCCTTACACGCGCTCGCTCGTTGATACAGACATTGAAAACAAGATGTCAATTAAAGAATCTCTCTTGAACAGAGAAAAGAATTGCTATAGAAACGAAACCATGATTGTACAGAGTATGACAGCAACAAAACGATGAACAAAGCTAGAAATATTAATAACGGAACAAATTGAACGAATCATAGTAAGAACGAATTACATGTATAATGTCAAATCTCATCAAGGACGTTTTGTAAGCCACAATCTAATGAAATACATATCAGAGGGAAGTGCATTCATTGGGCTTTTAGTTGCAAGTACCTCTGATGAGATAGCTTATAATTACTAAGTGTGAGAGTTCATTTCCGAAGCACACCCCCTAATTTTGTAAGTCAAAGTTATGTCATGAAAGGCTGTTGAGAGGCACTATGACAGGTAAGGGAGGAGTGTAATGGACTTTAACATGCACGTTAATACATAGAAAAATGCCTGCTCTAAACGTAGGTGCAAAATATATAAAGAGACCTGCAAAGAAATGTATGCGCGAGACGATAACTGTGTGCTGAGTCTCATTTAGTGAAACAACGCCTTTAATTGCTTTTCCTTACATTTTCAGGCTGTGCTGGTTTTCATAAGAGTTGCATTTGAACCTCCAAAATGCCCGTCAATATAAAGTAAGAAGATAGAATGTAACTGTGATTGATAATTTAAGTGCACTTAAAAAAAAACTGGGCTACTTTGCCCTAAAATTGCATATAGCTGCTGCCACTTTTGGGTACCAAGAAAAGTTGTTTCAGAGACTATATGCATTTGTCTGTCAAATGAAACCAAATTTGCTCGGGAGTACCTCCCGTGCCTTTAACTCCTTAACTAAGCGTCTTTTTCCGATTTGGATCCTCGTCTAAAAGGGACACATCCCAGTAAATAAATTATAACCTTGGAAAACACGACAATGATGATCAAGTCGCATAAGGCGAAAATACAACATTTAGTCAATACTCAGTCGAACTCACAGAATGAAACTGAACGCATTGCATTTTTTCCGCAAGACCGTACACTCGTAGCATCGTCTGTCCACCGCTCGTGGCAAAGGCAGTGAAATTAACAATCCAGAAAAGCGCGGTAGCGGTTGCACTGAGGAGGATAGCACGCTTTTCTTTTTCTCTATTCTTTTTAACTCTCTGAACGTGTTTTTAATCCAACAATATCATATCTATATGTTTTTGGAATCAGAAACGGACAAGGAATAAGATGAAATTGTTTTTAAATCGATTTCGGAAATTTAATTTTAATCATAATTTTTATATTTTTAATTTGCAGAGGTTGCTTTTAATCCGAATATGACATATTTATATGTTTTTGGAATCAGAAAATGATAACGAATACAATAAACGTAATTTTGGATCGTTTTATAAAAAATAATTTTAATTACAATTTTCTGATTTTTAATGACCAAAGTCATTAATTAATTTTTAGGCCTCCAAGCTAAAATGCAATACCAAAGTCCGGCCTTCGTCGAAGATTGCTTGGCCAAAATTTCAATCAATTTTATTGAAAAATGAGGGTGTGACAGTGCCGCTTCAACTTTTACAAAAAGCCGGATATGACGTCATCAAAGACATTTATCGAAAATAGGAAAAAAAGGTCTGAGGATATCATACCCATGAACTCTCATGTAAACTTTCATTAAGATCGGTTCAGTAGTTTACTCTGAATCGCTCTACACACACACACACACAGACAGACAGACAGACAGACACACACACATACACCACGACCCTCGTCTCGATTCCCCCTCTATGTTAAAACATTTAGTCAAAACTTGACTAAATGTAAAAAGCAGCACAACAAGACACGGGGGAAGACCATCCCTCCACATGTTCATGCATATTGAAATACATGGTCTGGGTGCTCTTTGTGAACAGTGGAAGTTTTGATAAATTAATTTTGAAAATGCCACCGGTGGCTTTTTATCATTTTTATATTTAGTCAAGTTTTGACTAAATATTTTAACATCGAGGGGGAATCGAAACGAGGGTCGTGGTGTATGTGCGTGTGTGTGTGTTTGTGTGTCTGTGTGTGTGTGTGTGTGTGTGTAGAGCGATTCAGACTAAGCTACTGGACCGATCTTTATGAAATTTGACATGAGAGTTCCTGGGTATGAAATCCCCGAATGTTTTTTTCATTTTTTTGATAAATGTCTTTGATGACGTCATATCCGGCTTTTCGTGAAAGTTGAAGCGGCACTGTCACGCCCTCATTTTTCAACCAAATTGGTTGAAATTTTGGTCAAGTAATCTTCGACAAAGTCCGGACTTCGGTATTGCATTTCAGCTTGGTGGCTTAAAAATTAATTAATGACTTTGGTCATTAAAAATCTGAAAATTGTAAAAAAAAATAAATATTTATAAAACGATCCAAATTTACGTTTATCTTATTCTCCATCATTTGCTGATTCCAAAAACATATAAATATGTTATATTTGGATTAAAAACAAGCTCTGAAAATTAAATATATAAAAATTATTATCAAAATTATTTTTTCGAAATCAATTTAAAAACACTTTCATCTTATTCCTTGTCGATTCCTGATTCCAAAAACATATAGATATGCTATGTTTGGATTAAAAACACGCTCAGAAAGTTAAAACAAAGAGAGGTACAGAAAAGCGTGCTATCCTTCTTAGCGCAACTACTACCCCGCTCTTCTTGTCACTTTCACTGCCTTTGCCATGAGCGGTGGACTGACGATGCTACGAGTATACGGTCTTGCTGAAAAATGGCATTGCGTTCAGTTTCATTCTGTGAGTTCGACAGCTACTTGACTAAATATTGTATTTTCGCCTTACGCGACTTGTTTAATTTTTGTTTTAGAAATCAATTCATACAAAATTCCCACTTTTCCCAGAGAGCACCCAGGCTGTTCAATTTTGGTATGTGACAAAGTGGAAGGATGGTCTTATCCCATGTCAAAGCCTGGTAAGATTTCAGATGGATTGTGCCTTTAACAAATACAAGTACTAGCCATACATAGATTCGTGATCATGAATCAGGCATGCCGTGTATGAAAAACAAACACACATTGACGATCATGTAACATTTACTGAGAAATTGATACCATACAACAGAAGTTACTATATTTCCCCTGTCATTAAACCACGACTCATGTCCATCCTACATGCTCATTTGATGAACAAGTGAGAATATATCGCTTGAATAAGACATTCTGAAGAAATTTCTATTTCAACGACTTAACGTGTGTGTGTGTGTGTGTGTGTGTGTGTGTGTGTGTGTGTGTGTGTGTGTGTGTGTGTGTGTGTGTGTGTGTATGTGTGTGTGTGTGTGTGTGTGTACGATACAGCCTCACCTTCTTGCTGAAAAGCTACTGAAGATGAAAATTAGCGTTCCAACTGTATTGTGGGTCACAGACTATCTGACCAACCGACCCCAGTTTGTTAGGGCTGGTACAGTACCATCTAATGGCCCGAACACAAACACCGGTGCTCCGCAGACCGCACTATCTAGTGTACTGAATACCAACACAGGAGCTCCGCAGGGAACAGTATTGTCACCTTTTCTGTTCTCCCTGTATACTGCTGACTGCAGGAGTTCTCACGGGTCGTGCTTCATCGACAAATTTGCTGACGATACTGGACTTACAGGACAGATTACTGACGACAATGACACACACTACAGACAAGAAGTTAGCAGCTTTGTGGACTGGTGCGACGAGAATTACCTGGACTTGAACACAGGAAAAACTAAAGAAATGATTTTTGACACTAGAAGAAAAAAGGTAGCACACAAACCTATCGTGATAGCTGGTGTTGAAGTCGAACAGGTTGAAAGCTATCGCTACCTAGGTGTAGTGATCGACAACAAGCTGTCTTGGCATGCCAACACTGACCAAATCTTGAAGAAAGCGCACACGCGCATGTACTGTCTAAGGAAGCTTAGATCGTTCTCTGTTCGTAATGACATCCTGCAAATGTTCTATCTGTCCACTGTTGGTAGCGTGTTGACATATGCATGTGTGTGCTGGGGGGGTAATCTTAGTAAACAGGATAGTGACAGGCTAGAAAAGCTAGTCAAGAAGGCTGGATCTGTTGTAGGCAGGAAGCAAGAGACCATTGAATCAGTTTGCCAGAGACGACTGACTGACCGACTGACCTCAATTTTGGCTGACGAGACACACCCACTGAAACCTGAATTTGACTCTCGACGCATTGACAGGAGTGGTAGACTGAGGGCTATGGTTGCTAGAACGTCACGTTTCCGCAATTCTTTTGTTCCCAGAGCTATCCATGCTTTCAACCAATCACATGTTAGAGGCCTCTATCATGTTTCTCTGTCATAATTATTACTGTACTCTGTTGCTGGGTTATCTGTAATGTATGTATCTTTAGTAACTGTATTACCGTAGCCCAAATGTGCGGTGTTCTAGTCGACATGTGGTGCTTTGTAAACCTTGTGTGTGCGTGGATGTGGAGGTGGACTCTTGGACGTCTTTCTGTTATTGGAATTATGGTTTTTGTTAATTTGTATTGCTGTTGCTGTTGTTGTGTGAGTGAGTTGTGAGTTGGCAGACTTGACTTGACGGATGACTGTTTGCGTTAGTGAGACTGTGTTTAGTATGCATTCTTATTCTTTTGATTGGAAATGAGTATTGTTACAACATAATTTCCATATGGATTAATAAATTTGAGTTGAGTTGAGTTGAGTTGAGTTGAGTTCTCACCTATTTAATGATTTTCTATCTGTCCCGCTTCAATGTATTTTGCGGTTAATCTTTCAGGTAGGGAGGATCTTCGGTATATTGTTCTAACACGGCAGGGAACCTTTCATTAATGCACCATTAATGTTCCCCATGTGGAGAAAAGTACGATAACTAACCGTAAACAAAAACAATATGAACAGATCTAAGGGTCCCGTGGGCCTTTATCTATAACCTTGTTCGGAACTTATGGACAAAAACGTTATAGTTATCCCATGCAATAACAATAAACAGCAATACATTTGATGATACTTAGATTGCTGTGGAAAGCGAGTCTATATATGGGCGGATAAATTAGTCTTCATTCAACGAACTTTTGGAACTCGGCATAGACGAGGCTAAAGTTATACACTTTTATTTTTCGTCGGTGGTACTGTAAGCTTTGAAGCGGAAAATGCTGTTCTTGAAGGATTCCCGCTTGACCATTCTTGCCTTGGCGGCACTGTTTGTGCAGCTGTCCCTCTGCAAACCACAATTAAAAGGTGAGAGACACAGCTTTCAAAGAAATCAAAATGTTCTGGTCTTTTTTGTTCTTGTCGTGTTGCTTTGCGTTAACTTTTAATATTTAGTTTATTTATGAAACAGTTGTTGTTCGCCTCTAAATTCGAAACATGTCTTATTGCGAACACAAAGCAAATAACGTGCACAATCTTTTCCACGATCACGACAAAAGCTACAACTATACTCAACTGTAGGAGGGATAAGGAACACAAACGCAGAGATACTACAGTACTATGGCTTTTATAACTACTACTTCTATTAATGATATGCTGATATTTTTTACATGGTAATGTGTGAAAAATGCACACAAAAAAAAGAAAAAGAAAGAAAGAACCCGAAACAAACAAACGAACGAACGAACACACGTCCCTTCAAAGCTATTCATTTCTAAGTTCTACTTATTACTAACACCAGAACAACGTGCGTTTACTCGATCATGTCCCATTGGCGCTGCGACTGTGACACCTGGCATTGATAAAGCAATCAATCAAACAACCAACACATTCACCCAAAACCAGAAAGTGCAAACGGAGAAGATGCGGCGAAGTTTAGTGACCGCGCTCTGACCGCCATAGTTTGGTTCAGTTTTTTTGTATGTTGATTTTTCATGTTGGAACGCTAGCAGTCTGTCTGTTTCGGTTTCGTTTTCTTCTGGACTTACCGTGGTCCCGGTAGCTCAGTTGGAATCGGTCAACTTATGTGCAGACTTTGAGACAGTATACATGTCCCATCCACGTGTCACCACCGTGGCACGTAAAAGATCCCGGTCATTCTGCCATTGTTTCAAAGCGCTTCGTGCTGTGGGGGAGCGCTATATAAACGTTCCATTATTATTATATTATCATTAGATGGCTGCATGATAACACCTAAGCATGCACACACCTTGAGAGCGCGACTTTGTTGCTGCTCGCTTTCCACTGGGCGGAAACGATCCAGATTTCCCAGCGATCGGATATTAAAGTAATGAAAATGAAAATGAAAATGAATCACTTCTTTTTCTCTTTCTGTCCTGTGTTGTCGTTCGCCACTGAAGAAGCCCCACAGTCGAAATGAGAATATTTATCTGCACGTGATCGTTTGAGTAAGTTTTCATTGTTGTAGACTTCTTCTCACCTAAAATGCCTTCTTCCGTATATGTTTATTCATGAAAGTTTTTTCTTCTTCTTGACTATCCAACAGAGCTACAAAAACGGCAGTTTGACAGTGATGCGCTGGAGGATCAGGTAGAAGCCATGGAGGAACAACTGGAGGATCAGGTAGAAGCCATGGAGGAACAACTGGAGGACATGCAGGAACAAACGGAGGACTGCGTGAGTAGGATTCATCTTGCATTTAATATGTGACCCTCCACCACGAAATGAGTCCGCATATCACCTTGCGCGGTTCTGCGCTAGGCTTGATATATTAAGTCCGGAGAGTGTCTGGTAACAGTGTGAGGGTCACCTTAGTCACAGGCTTATAACTCAAACATTTTTCGCTTTTTTCTAAAACGGTTTTCACCACTGGATAGAGCATTAAAAACTCTTTAGGAAAATGTAAAAATATGAAAATCATGCAAAGGTGACATGCGACTCATTCCGTGGTGGAGGGTCACATATAGAGAATACTGCATGGCTTGCTGTGTTGTACCAGATTTACACGAGTTGCTTTTTTAAATATTGAACTGCGAGCAAAAGCGTTCCCAGAATGACGTTTGTCTCGGTGACTCCGCATTACAAGTAGTGGAAAACCAGGGGCCAGTTTCATAAGCCAGAAACACAGTCGACCAACTGCAGTTGTCCGAGAGAACCACAGTAATCCGACGTCATCGGGTTTCACGAACAAAATTTCAGTCGGCCGACTGCGGGTCGTCTCACCGGAAGTCGACCAAACACGGCGATGCTCTCCCCCCAACACTGTGTTCGGCTTACTGCGGTAAACCGAAAATAAATGTAATTGTCAGTAAGTACTGGTGTCACATGACTGATGTGAACCAGTTGATTGGCTAATGGCGATGCGCTAAAACTGTTAGCGCACTCTTGGAGTGCGCTAACTTTTCCACAGAGCGTATTCTTACGCCCTTTACCTAAGCAAGACTGTGCTCTCATCCTCAGAATTAATTACTGACATGTAGCTTATATTCTCCACAATACCAAATGACCATAAATTCCCTGCTTCTCAATTAAAGCAGAAGTGGTTTTTTTTCTGACAGATTGCATGTGCCAGTGCCACAGTGCGGCTGCCACTGATCTAAAAATAGAAGCCGCTGTCTCTCGCCGACTTGCATAGATTCTTCTCATCGTGTTAGTGGCATGTAGCTTATCATCCACATTACCAAATGATGAGTTAATATAAAATTCCCACCCGCTAGCAGAAAACACAAGTGTTATTCCGATAACGTACCAGCTAGACCAGTTTGGAAGACTGACTCGATCGACTGTCATACGTAGCCGCACTGACTACACTGAAATACGACTGCATCAGTTCAGTAAATGAATGGTTTCCGAATTATTATTTCAAGGCAAGAACAATCGTAATCGAAAACGTGTAGGGTTCAGAACGTTCTTACAATTATAAGACTTATTACCAGCGTGCTTCGTGCGTGCAGACTCAGTCAGTGCAGACTGCATGCAGTGGTTTGATTGCCCTAGCAGACGACATAAACCCCGCTCAGCAAATTAACATGTTGGGCAAATGTGAACGAAAAAACGATGGGGATATAATACGTGTAGGGTTCAGAGCATTCTTACCGTTCATATTTAGTATCAGACTCCCCGATGAGTGAAGATTCAACACGAGAAATATGCCACATTTGTTTTGAAAATGTGCGAACCGTCGAGTCCCGCGGCTTCGAGTCAATTCAAGGGGAGTCACTCCGCACAGTCAATCCGTCGAAGCTCGACTGGAGGTTTCGAATCGCAAATAATGAAGAGCACAGCCCTTTCTCCGAGTTCAAATGAGGTCTCTCTGAAAGATCATCACTGTTCAGATTAACGCTACACTGGAATTTACCAACAGAAATTAAAATGCGTGTGACGAAAGCACGACACACTTGAGACACCCCACACAAAAGTAGATCTTTACTGTACGACACGACCTGACCACACAGTTATGCCTATTCAAATGCGCGTTGCAAAATGTGCGCTTGGAATATTCTTTTTTCTATGGCGGTACTGACAATATCGTTATTGAAACAATCCCAGTGCACTAAGGGATTTATAGAGCAAATCGAGAAAATAATTATTGAACTCAGCGCTATGCGCTTCGTTCAATAATGAATTTTCTCGATTTGCTCTATAAATCCCTTAGTGCACTGGGATGTCTCAATAACTTAAATTATCCGCACAGTCAATGGCAGAATGCTCACACTTTTTTGGATTGTGAGCCAAACCTTGTGATTGTTCTTCGAAATTTATCTATCGTGACGCAGTAATCCAGGAGACAAGTCAGGGTTATGTCTTGAAGACGTCACATTATGGCGTAAGAGGGTTAGACGTCACGCGAAGCAATTACTGAAAGTCTCGGTCATTGTTATTTTGAGCGGGCCGAGACTAGTTTTTTCTTCGAAATCGGCCATTTCCACGTGCAAATGAGCAAACGGAAGTGGTAATGTTGCTAAATTTAGCCTTCGACTTGGCCATTCGGATTACTGTACAGTCGGTCGACTGCGGTTGTCCGCGGGTGACGGTGATTCGCTCATGAAACGCGCTTTTCGGTGACCCGGCGATCAGCCACAGTCGATCGACTGGGCAGTCGATCGACTGTCAGTCGGTTCACTGCTATCTTATGAAACTGGCCCCAGGTCCCTGCCAGGCTAGTTTGACACCACCTCATTCACATCAACTGTGGTTTGAACGACATTGTTATCGCATGAGTGGTATCTCTCACGTATGTGGGATAAATATATATTAAGTATGGTTTCAATGCATCGTTTGTGTCGTGACATCTAACGTACGTACGACATAATTATCGCCTGTTCGAATGTCAAAAGTCAATTTGCCAGAAAATTATCAAAGTAGTTATCCTTTCCGTTTACAAATTCATTACTGGCATAGTAAATGTTAAAAAAAACATACATATTTTCTTTGATGATGAACCTTAACGAGTTTTACGTATGTTTTACCTCTTTTGTCCGCATCATGCGCTCACCTTTTGGCACTAAGTTATATAGGTCCAATTCATTCTTCTTACTCGGCGTGACGTTATCAAATGGATCGGCTAGCTTTAGCCCTAAGGGGCACAACTCCGCTCATACTCTCTTCGCGCCGCCATATTGGATGCCGTCTTTGTTAGTTTTCTTCATTGCACTCTTGTTCTTTTTGCGTATTTCACTGTGTATGCAGACAAAATGAAGAAAACTGTGCATGCATGAGTCCAAAGGGGATCTGCCTTTTTAACACAACAGCACAACATAAAAAGTAAAGCAAGAATACATTATTATATTCATTTATTTATTCTTTATCTCAAATTACCATGCAGACAGTGCACCAAAATTCACAAGATAAAGCTCTCAAGACAGGCAAATGAGGTACAATGCAGCTCAGGTAACTACTGCAAAGTATAATTTTCAAAGCATCCTATCACAGTGTTCACTCAAAAGGCACAACCGATGGACAATTGTTGATTAGCGCACTGCACACAGCAAAAAATAACCAGTTATAATCGTCTTCTCCGCTCAGTAACTTCCTTCCAGTTGTCACCCTGATGGTAAACAACTTTAGGGATCCTAAAGTGTGCCTGCTGACTGCAGTTTTTGGCCACACAACGTGTCATTTTCACTTTTGTCGAGTCGCCACCCAACGCTTAAGCACTGTCAGAGATCGTGCAAGGCATCCAACATGGCGGCGGATGACCAATTCCAGAGAGTTACGACCCGTGATTCTCATACCGCGCGCGCCGAGTAGAAATGCTGTTGTTAACTTGAGTTTCTGCA
>NC_090256.1:3309996-3327496 GCF_037325665.1 Littorina saxatilis | reverse complement strand
CCCCCATACCACAAACACGGCATGAATTAAAGCAAGCAAACAAACAAACAAACAAACAAACAAAAAACAAACAAACAAACAAACAAACAAACAAAAAACAAAAACAAACAAACAACAAACAAACACACAAGCAAACAAACAAACAAACAAAAAACAAACAAACAAACAAAAAACAAACAAACAAACAAACAAAAAAAAAACCAAAAAAAAACACACAAGCAAACAAACAAACAAACAAACAAACAAACACCGGAAAGGTTTGTGATTAAAACTCTGATTAATCATGACAAAACCAGACAGTCACTTTCATTGTGCACTCGGTTACATAAAATCACTCTGTTTGTTGATTATGGTAGGGGAATGTATGGTCCTTCCTGTCATATAACAGGTTTTACAAGAAACGGTCTCATCACAAAGATCTTCACTTAAAAGTATCTGCCTAGGTTTTTTTTTTCTTCATAACGGGTAGTTTGCAAACGGAGCAAAAAGCAAGCAAAGTGATTTCAATTGACTCGTAATTAAAGCGCTTTCTTCAAAGTACTAGTAAGGTATACTTATCCAGTAGAGCAAGACAGGACGACAAAACGAAGGCCTGTGATTGGCTGACAACTAGGCGAGGGCTTGCAGCGGTTATCATTGCAGGTCTGGGTCAATGAAGGTGGCGGGCGGGGCTGAAGTAAGGTGAGAATGGGTGAACGAGAGAGAGGTAGGTTACGAGAAGTTAAGCCTGTCGTCCATTTGCAGTAGAAGACAGCACACATCAACCTCGATTGTTAACACAGCACACATCAACCTCGATTGTTAACACAGCACACATCAACCTCGATTGTTAACACAGCACACATCAACCTCGATTGTTAACACAGCACACATCAACCTCGATTGTTAACACAGCACACATCAACCTCGATTGTTAACACAGCACACTCACAAAGCTATACAATTGCTTTGCAGTGCCCACCATTGGCCGACCATGGAGTAACAAGTAGTACGATTGGCTCGAACTCTGTGAATCGAAAGAAGCTGAGAAATGTCGAAAGAAAAATATAGTGTCACTGCCTATTCTGTTCGATGCTACTTCAACGCGGATCCTTTAATTGCTGTGTTTGCGATAAATTGACTGGTGGTCGGAGCGTCGAAAGGAACAGGCAACGGTTCTGTTCCTCTTCAGAAACCTTTCGACGCCGCTCGACGCCTTTCGATTCACAGCAGCGCAGCCTACCACAGCCGTACTTCTACTCAGGCGTTGGCCATGGCAGTGCTGTTTACTGCTCAACGCACGCAAAGGGATGGTATGGCTTTGTGTACGGTCACGATCACAGACCAGCTTGTATCAAGCGCCGGTCGATCTACTCCTTTATCCTAAGTAGTATACTAGTAGTAATAGGTTGGTTGGTTGGTTGGTTGGTTGGTTGGTTGGTTGGTTGGTTGGTTGGTTATTGTTGTTTATCGTCTATTCAGCAGAGTAGAAATAGTACAGGAAGGATAAAGGAGTAGGTCGACCGGCGCTTTGATACAAGCTCAGGGGCGGAATAGGGCGGGGGGGGGGGGGGGCGTGTTTGTTACAGGGGTTCCAGAACCCCCCTCCCCCCCGGCTGTGTAACAAAAAAGAGATTTAATACTAACTTTAAAAGAACTAATGAGTGGCTGCTGACACCAGTTGATCATGTTTAAAATCAAGGATAAGCCACGAATTGTTTATAAAATAGCTAAAACTCTTCAGCTTCGGTAGACCCCTGGACCCCAGGTTGTTACCCCTCCCCCCTCCCACTATGGCTTAACTGCTCCGCCCCTGAAGCTCCTGTGGTCACGATCAACATGCAGTCGATGTAGAGGTATGCTGTCTCTCGATTCCAAGTGGACGACAGACTTAAACACGTCACGGCCAATCCGGCCTCTCCCATAATGCAACAGAAAAAGGGGCGGGGCTTAGCAAAAATAGCACAACGCGTGGCACGCGATGTAAACACGAACAGGCCAAAGTGCACTGGGCACGCGGGGGCATCAGTGCGCTCTAATAAATCAGCTTCAATGTTTTTGTCAATAAAAAAAGCACAAGATAGTGTCCACAAGCTCTTTGTTTGGATTTCCTTCTCCCAAAAATGTTTTAACCTTTTGAACTTGGGCGTAAATAAGATCAATTTCCTCTCTCTCACCGCTAAACTGAATTTTACCATCTGGCTTTCTGTCTGTGCGAGCAGCATTTCTTCTTTTAACAGCTTCTTCAGAGTTTTTCACATATTTTCGTTTCTGAACATTTGTGATATCTTGCATATTGATTGCGTATTTTGTTTATATTTACAATACAATTGAACTTTCACACAGAGAACCTTTGTGTCAAAGAAATCAGTCACACAGAGAGAAACAGAATAACAATGTCAAGGCTGTAGATGTCAGGCTAGTCAAACGGACAAAATGAAACTTAGTCTTGGTTGCTGTAACTCAGTCACCGCTATGATGGTACTTTCGCTGATATTGCAGAAAAACAACACAGAATCAGCCAAAACCGCGAACAATAAACAAGTTTAGTACGTCACAACGTCAATGAACAGAATTCTCGAGTCAATTTTTGCATCAGACTCTGACTAAGTGAGTGGGGCAAGCGTCAAACACCACTGAAATGAGGAGGGAAATCTTGGCGCATTTTTTTGGCGGAATACTTGAACAAACCAATCATTTTCAAACTGACCAAGGACAAAAACAGGCTTGTGAACCGAATGGTGAGGGGGGAGGGTACCTCGAAATGTGTGGGTGATGATTTCACATCACCAGTCCATTGCTGCAGTCTTAGTATAGTAACTCCACCGACCACTGTCCCCTCCGCCCTCCCCCCTCCCGTTCGTTCCCCCTTTCAACCCCCTACCCCCTTGGAATAAACTGCAGAAGACCATTTGCATATCCTGGATTCTTCCATTTGTGTTGCCAGGGGCGACCCAAGATCCGAGTCCCTTTGTTTCCCATGTCCACTTAGAACAAACCGAGTTTAGATTACCCCTTTCTGTTTTGAAAGTAAACTTGCCCATCCTGTGAGGCACTTTCAGGGACAGTAATTATAGTTAGCGGGACCATGTAGACGAAGTCAACGGTGATAATCTGCGTAGTGTATACGCATACTTTGGAACACGGTCTGTTATTCCACCCAGCGAGAGCCTCTAACACAATCAGTGTTGTTGACAGATGAAGGCGGGAAAACCTGAGTGTTTCACATTCCAACATCCGATGGTGATAGTAACTTAGTTAGGGCCAGGCTGCGGTCTGTAAGCTGTATTCAGCTGTGGAAATAAATGGCGAAATTTGATTTAACACTTCTCAACATTAACAGTGACCAGGAGAACGCAATAAGGAGACTATTTACTGAGAATCAGTGGCCATTTGAAACTCGAAGGTGTGTAATAAAAGATTCGACTTGTGTACCAAGAGGTGCTGGGCCATCATCGTGTGACCTCGATACATAGGCTGTCTCTCGTGTGTGTAGTACCGTTAGGGTGCAGACGTGGTTATCTGATCCTGGAGGCGATGGTGAAAGCGGAGACACGGGTCCTAGTACAGGGCTCTCCTCTGGTAGGCCAGTGTGCCTTTTGTTTTTGCAGCCCTTGTGTGACAAATCATCGCCAGAGGTGGCTAGGTACAGGCCAATTGCCACACCGCAGGAATTCCGGCATTAGAAAAGTACTCTACAAGAAGTATTGGTCCATGCTAGACCGACGCGGTGCTTGGAATTGTGCATTGTACTTGGCGAAAAAGACGTCTTCCTTACATCAAGACAATCCAACACGGGTAAACATTAACCGAGAAATGATGCCCGACTGTGTGCTCAAATTAGTGAGAGAGCTTTATCCCAACCCCACAGGAATACCCTATCAAGGCCACAACTGGTGGTAAAGGTTAGTTGCATTTCTTTCTTCATATCCGATGTAACAAATACACATGCACCTGAGACAGCATGTTCTGGGACCAAATTGCCGCATGCCACGTGTTTTGCTATTTTTGGAACGCATGGTGTAAATCTGTGACGTCGGAGAGTGTTGACTCCGCCCTTTTCTTTGAACAAGATCCCCATTGAAATGTTTGTTTACAAATATCTTCTTTATTATGGAGAATTAACCTTATCTAAGCGCATAGGGCGGTAAATGTGTGAAAACCAGCTGTGTGAACAAAAAATCTGACACCGTAACTCATGCTTAACCGAGATATTAAAGAAAATGTAGGAGCAGTATTTGTCCGTTGCCTGCAAGAGGTTTGAAATGATTTGCCAACGCAGAAGGTCAGGCTCCTTATATACTCCTGCCGGGCCTTTAAGGAAGGGTAGGGTGGTTGGATAGGGTGGGGATAGGGTTGAGGGGGTGGGGGGGGTGATGGGGTGCATGACCTGTCTGGGTGAGTACAATGCCTACCCATAGTCCTCAAGGTCGTGTCGGGGGAACTTTTTCCAGCACTCTTAGGGGTATAAGGATACTCTCCTTTTAAGGCTAGAGTCTACCCCTGAGAATACGAAGTAACACTAAAATATCAATCAATCCAGGGCCGGACTAGGCTAAGAGGAGGGGGGGGGGGGGTTGCTAGAGGTGGTCCAGGGGGATATCCCCCCTGGCGGCAGGGGCGGATCAGTTCATTTTATGGGGGGGGGGGGGGGGTTCAAAAGTATATTGTGAAGATATGGGTGTGAAGGCGCGAAGCGCCGAGCCGACGGCGCAAAGCGCCTAGCTTGCTAGGGGGGTCCGGGGGCATGACCCCCCGGAAAATTTTGAAAAAAAGGATGCAAAATGGTGCAATCTGGTGCATTCTGAGGATGATCATTACCAGTTTCAGGCAGCAGATTTTGTCACTGATTATAACCCCCAAAATTGAAACTCAATGTAAAATAAAGAAATGCATACCTCATTCAATATTTTTATATTTTTATATTTATAAGGTGGGTCCGGAAACCCTAGAAACCCCGTCCGCCCCTGGGCGGGGTCAAGGGGCAGAGCCCCTTGTGGGCTGATGGGTAGGTCATATTCTGAGATAAGAAAATGGTCGCTCCTTGCATGAAACGGCATAAAATAAGCAATAATAAAAAATGTTTTAAATAAGTAAGGTACATGTTCAGGCTAGGAAGGGGGGGGGGGGTGCGCAACCCCCATAACCCCCCCGGTAGTCCGGCCCTGCAATCAATGTGAGTCTTATATCGCGCGTATTCCGTGGGTACAGTTCTAAGCGCAGGGATTTATTTTTATTTTTTATTTTTATTTTATGCAATTTATATCGCGCACATATTCAAGGCGCAGGGATTTATTGATGCCGTGTGAGATGGAATGTTTTTACACAATACATCACGCATTCACATCGGCCAGCAGATTGCAACCATTTCGGCGCATATCCTACTTTTCACGGCCTATTATTCCAAGTCACACGTGTATTTTGGTGGACATTTTTATCTATGCCCATACAATTTTGCCAGAAAAGACCCTTTTGTCAATCGTGGGATCTTTAACGTGCACACCCCAATGTAGTGTACACGAAGGGACCTCGGTTTTTCGTCTCATCCGAAAGACTAGCACTTGAACCCACCACCTAAGTTAGGAAAGGGGGGGAGAAAATTGCTAACGCCCTGACCCAGGGTCGAACTCGCAACCTCTCGCTTCCGAGCTCAAGTGCGTTACCACTCGGCCACCCAGTCCATAGGTAGGTTACTCGTCCAACTGACGTGCCCCAAGGAGGACAAAACAGATAGACAGCATTTATCAAGAAACGATTGAAAGTCGATGTGCATGTGTTCAAGCGTATATGTGTTGGTGTGAATGCGTTATGTATGTGTTGGTGTGAATGCGTTATGTATGTGCTGGTGTGAATGCGTTATGTATGTGTTGGTGTAAATGCGTTATGTATGTGTTGGTGTGAATGCGTTATGTATGTGCTGGTGTGAATGCGTTATGTATGTGTTGGTGTGAATGCGTTATGTATGTGTTGGTGTGAATGCGTTATGTATGTGTTGGTGTGAATGCGTTATGTATGTGCTGGTGTAAATGCGTTATGTATGTGTTGGTGTAAATGCGTTATGTATGTGTTGGTGTGAATGCGTTATGTATGTGTTGGTGTGAATGCGTTATGTATGTGTTGGTGTGAATGTGTTATGTATGTGCTGGTGTGAATGCGTTATGTATGTGTTGGTGTGAATGCGTTATGTATGTGTTGGTGTGAATGCGTTATGTATGTGTTGGTGTGAATGTGTTATGTATGTGTTGGTGTGAATGCGTTATGTATGTGTTGGTGTAAATGCGTTATGTATGTGTTGGTGTAAATGCGTTATGTATGTGTTGGGTGTGAATGCGTTATGTATGTGTTGGTGTGAATGCGTTATGTATGTGTTGGTGTGAATGCGTTATGTATGTGTTGGTGTAAATGCGTTATGTATGTGTTGGTGTGAATGCGTTATGTATGTGTTGGTGTGAATGCGTTATGTATGTGTTGGTGTGAATGCGTTATGTATGTGTTGGTGCGAATGCGTTATGTATGTGTTGAGTGTGAATGCGTTATGTATGTGTTGGAGAGAGAGGGGGGGGGAAGGATGTCGGGTCGCAGCAAATTTGCCCAAATCGCCGTAAAACTTCCGGCAAAATTTAACGTTCAAAGTTAATGACAGTTCTTTGCGTCACTCTTCCGGAAAAACAACAGTTCGGCAGATATGCCAAATTAACGTTTGAAGTTTTCGGCGATTTGAAAGCACTTTTTGTGCTTTGTCGACAACCGACACCAAACCACACCCTTGCCTACTTCCATCTTGCAGAATCTTATAATCTAAAGTAATCCGTTATCAAAGGAGATTAGACACCATCACGTGATCCTGTAAAGACAAGAAAATCCCGCCCTGTCTGAGATGTTCACTCGTCTGCGTGACATGTGCGTCATATGCTCGTGTAAACACACACACACACACACACACACACACACACACACACACACACACGCGCACGCACGCACCGACGGACAGACTGCACACACACACACGCACGCACGCACCGACGGATAGACTGCACACACACACACACACACACACACACACACACGTACGTACGCACGCACGCACGCACGCACGCACACAACACACACTCACAATAAAAATAAAACTTAAAAGTAAAAGAAAAAGAAGAAGAGCAACAAATAAGGAAACAAACAGACAGGAAATGTCAAGTTCAAAGGGTTAAAGGGTGTGGAACATGCTCTGACGTCTTATCTATTCAAGATATTGGCATAACGAGAAGATTTAAATTCTTTTTAGTCACGAGCAGAAACCAAACTTGGTTGTGTCTGACAAACACACACAACAAAATAAAAAAATCAGTATTTGGTAATGATTTCATGGTTCCTAGTTAACTTGAAATAAAAACCGAACATGATTTTAAAGGTCTGAAAATGTCTTTGTCTTCTGAGATGAGAAGATTACTGGACAGGTTTGCAGATCTCATAGTTACCTGTTAGAGAAAAAAACCCACTCTCCTTTATATCTAGCAGAAGAAGTTATATCGGTGTTCGCGTATTAATATAATATAATAACACAAATAAGAACAAACACAAACTCAAACGACTAAGCTGGCAATGTATTTAGTAGAAGCCTATCAGCCGCCACTTCATATGATGGCAATATGACGAACCAGAAGAAGGAGAAAAAGAAAAAGAAAAAGATAATTATGATGAATGAAAAGCATGAGTGATCGCTGACCAGACGACTAAGCTACCCAGGGTCAAATCCTCGGTCAATTCCCCCCCCAACCCCCCACCCCACCACCCCCCTCGCCCTCAGCCCCCCCCCCCCTTAAAGGCACGTACTGCATGCCCAGCTTGTGTAAGCGACCATGTACACCAACCTAACTTTGTCCACGCTTTTATATGAGATAAAATCTTGCCTTTGAACACTTACCAAAAATCACCAGTCTGGCTGCTTTCTGTGGAGAATTGCCTTATTGTGTGTGCTGAATTATTTAAAGTGACGCCTATAGATATCAATCTACAAAAAATAAATCTGCAACTGACAAATCGCGAAGATTTCTTTTTACCGGGATTTAGTGCCAAAGCTTCGCGCAGCGAGCGTCGTGAAGTAGACTTCGCAGGGTGGACTTGGACCAATCAATCAATCAATCAATCAATCAATCAATGAGTCTTATATCGCGCATATTCCGTGGGTACAGTTCTAGGCGCTCTGCAGTGATGCCGTGTGAGATGAAATTTTATACGGCCAGTAGATTGCAGCCATTTCGGCGCATATTTACCTTTCACGGCCTATTATTCCAAGTCACACGGGTATAGGTAGACAATTATTAACTGTGCCTAAGCAATTTTGCCAGGAAAAACCCTTTTGTCAATCGTGGGATCTTTAACGTGCACACCCAATGTTGTGTACACGGGGGGAGGTTCGGACACCGAAGAGAGTCTGCACACAAAGTTGACTCTGTGAAATAAATTTCCGCCGAACCTGGGATCGAACTCACGCTGACAGCGGCCAACTGAATACAAATCCAGCGCGCTACCAACTGAGCTATATCCCCGCCAATTAGATTGGGGCTTACAGGACTTCCTTAATTGAGACCAACATTGACTTCGCGAAGTCTTTTCATCGAAAATTCAGTGCCAAAGCTTCGTGCAGCGAGCTTTGTGAAGTAGACTTCGCAAAGTCGACTTCGCCCAATTTATTTTCGCGAATTCTTTTTCGGCTTCGCCGAATCAATATGAGGCTTGACATGTTGGGCAGATCTGGGCTGAGGTGCACGTGGAAGTTACAACCCAAACGGGAGCCACCCGCAGTCGTGGATTGGTTGAAATAGAAATGTGTTGTGATTTCTACCAATCTAACCCTGCGGTTTGTTCTCTTCCGTTTGGATGGCACCAACTTTTGGTTGGTGCACTTCATCCCGGAGGTCGAGGTTGTGTACAGGATTGCTTACACACGAAGGACTGCATCTTTAACAGAAGACTTCAAGCCGCTACGTGATATAAGGATACAGAAGCATAAGTGAACGCTGATCCAACCACTGCCCCCCCCCCCCCCCGGCCCCTTCGCCGCCACGCGCCCACTCCCCTTGTCTCTTCCAAGCAGGTGTCGTCTGGGTTGGTGTCCACCCGTTGCCAACACGTCTGCTGACCTTGTCCATCGAGAATTAACCTGTTATCCTCTTGACCTCAAAATGGCACGTGTGTCATGCCTCACGTACAAAGGCTTTAACTAGAAGTCTCAGTAAGCCCGTTGTCTTATTGCAGGTATTCATCTAAAGAAACGTGACCAAAAGCACGAAAATGCACCCCTGTAGTGACTAATAAATCACAATGTTACGTTTTCTGCAGTATAATACCTCCGTGGTTTTATATGATTACTTGTTCATTCTTGATTAAAAAACCCAAAACAAGTCGCGTCAACGATAGGAAAACATTGATTCAATCCGTCAGCCTGAAACTAAAAGATCCACACTGAAAACCTGAGATCAGTAATCGTCTAGCTACTAACGCCTGGCTAGCCAAAATCCGTAAACCGAGAAAGGTCGAGCTGGTCTCGGCGAAGCATGCCAACATTAGATCTAATTTGTTAAGACCGATTTGAAAAAAAAAAAAATTCTGATGGAATGTTCACAGTAAACATAACATATCTATATATTTTTGGGATTCAGGAATTGATAAAGGATACAATGCCATCATGTTTAAATGAGTTTGTAAATATTCGATTTTAATGAAAACTTCAATGAACAAACTTATCAATCAATCTTTAAGCTTCCGAGCTGAAATGCAATCCCGGGCCCATAGTTTGGACTGAGTCAAATAATGTTTGACCAAAGCTTCAATCAATTTAAAAAAAAGGAGCTCACCACAGTTCGGCCTCAACTTTTGCAAAAAGCCGGATATGACGTAATCATAGACATTTATCGAAAAACCCCTCGTGTGGGGATATTATCTGAAAGAACGCATATGTAAAGTTTCATCATTATCTGTCCGTTAAATTTCCGGGAAGTGCTTTACACACACATTCTCACACACATAAACCATCACCTCTTCTCGATTCCAAGTCTTATCTGAAAACATTTATCCAAATGTACCTAAATGTAATGACGAAAGACTATCCTTTAACCAGCTAAGACAGAAAGTATCACTTTCTAACAGTATGGTAACGCAATGCTGATTTTGACTAACCGCGATCTCGTAGGGTCATAGCAGTGCTCCTTCCCCACGGTCATCACTGCACTCTATCATAAACAAGTCGCGTAAGGCGAAAATACAACATTTAGTCAAGTAGCTGTCGAACTGACAGAATGAAACTGAACGCAATGCCATTTTTCAGCAAGACCGTATACTCGTAGCATCGTCAGTCCACCGCTCATGGCAAAGGCAGTGAAATTGACAAGAAGAGCGGGGTAGTAGTTGCGCTAAGAAGGATAGCACGCTTTTCTGTACCTCTCTTTGTTTTAACTTTCTGAGCGTGTTTTTAATCCAAACATATCATATCTATATGTTTTTGGAATCAGGAACCGACAAGGAATAAGATGAAAGTGTTTTTAAATTGATTTCGACAATTTAATTTTGATAATAATTTTTATATATTTAATTTTCAGAGCTTGTTTTTAATCCAAATATAACATATTTATATGTTTTTGGAATCAGAAAATAATGGAGAATAAGATGAACGTAAATTTGGATCGTTTTATAATTTTTTTTTATTTTTTTTTTACAATTTTCAGATTTTTAATGACCAAAGTCATTAATTAATTTTTAAGCCACCAAGCTGAAATGCAATACCGAAGTCCGGGCTTTGTCGAAGATTACTTGACCAAAATTTCAACCAATTTGGTTGAAAAATGAGGGCGTGACAGTGCCGCCTCAACTTTCACGAAAAGCCGGATATGACGTCATCAAAGACATTTATCAAAAAAATGAAAAAAACGTATGGGGATTTCATACCCAGGAACTCTCATGTCAAATTTCATAAAGATCGGTCCAGTAGTTTAGTCTGAATCGCTCTACACACACACACACACACACACACACACACACACACACACACACACACACACACACACACACACACACACATACAGACACACACACATACACCACGACCCTCGTCTCGATTCCCCCCTCGATGTTAAAACATTTAGTCAAAACTTGACTAAATATAAAAAGGAAAGAGAGAATGCTTACTGTCCTACAGGCTAAATATTTCGCCTCTTAAGGACAAGATATGGGTTATATGATTCGAGTTTTACACCCTCACGGCTTTTGACGAGATAATAAATAATAATAATAAAAAAACGTTCTTTTATAGCGCTGTTCACCGCCAAATGGCAGTCTCATGGCGCTTTACATTAGACATTAAAATTGTACATTTTACATATAAAAAGTTTTCTCGTAAGAAATAACATACAAGCATTGAAAACAATTCATAGACAATGACCACTTATAGTTATATACGATGATCTAGAAAAATTGTTTTTAAAAAGATGAAAAAACCCACGTAAGATAACTAATAGACACATAGTTACACATAAAAAGTCTGACAATAAAACAGAACTCACATAAAAGCGTACATATCTAAAACAGAACGAAGATGTAACACAGACTGTGGGGCTACAAATTAAACGACTAACAGGCATACTGTATTATAATACTACATTAGGACTTTTAAACCCAATACACATTAAAACATCGAATTCAATTCATCATACAATACAGGCATTAATACTAATAGTTAACATTTTATAAACAATAAACAACAACTCTAGACAAGTGTATGCGTGTTTAGGTGGTATCAGCCATCTGCACTTACGGCAGAATTACCGAGGTCTTTTACGTGCCATTGTGATGACACGGGGGTGGGACATGGCTTCCGTCTCTGGGTCTGCACATAAAGTTGACCCGTGTCCGCTCCGGCCCGAATTCGAACCAGCGACCTTCCGACCAGAAGTCCAGTGCTCTACCAACTGAGCTACCGGGCCCACGCTCTACCATATTCCTCAGGCTAGTCCTTACTAGTGTGTCTGTAGGACTTTGAATATTCATTGCAACCGTCATTACTGAAGGATTCCCACTGTGCCGAAAAGAGGTGCGCCTCCAGATTAATCTTCACGCCCTCTTAACCTTCCCTGTTGACACGGCCACCATGCACTGCCTCCATTGTTAACAATTTCATTATCACCACGTTCTCTCAGTTCTGGTGCGTCTGATAACAGGAAACATAAACGTTTCGCCGAGACCAGGGCGATTCCGGTGTCTGATTATATGACCCAACAAACTGTCGCCGAGACGATAAAACCTTCCGTCTAATTACAGGAAACGCGGAGAGCATGCCTGGATGCACGACCGACAGACACCGGAAGGGTTTAGCTTCAGCAGGAGAGGCGGGTACACATGGGTGACAAGGTTACCGGGTAGATTCGGGTGCATGCGTGCCAGTAACGTCGGTTTCAGTCTTTTGCCCGAGGCGAGGGCGGTCAAAGACAGAAGAGGTCGTCTAGCGTGAAGTATCTTATTACAGGAACGCAGTGAGGAAAATGACAGGACCCATCCTCTTGACTTCTTTCGTTGGCTGCTTCGAGGCACCCTCATAAACCATTCATCAAGGTGCTGTCTGTAGTCAGACATGAGTGAGAGAGAGAGAGAGAGAGAGAGAGAGAGAGAGAGAGAGAGAGAGAGAGAGAGAGAGAGAGAGAGAGAGAGAGAGAGAGAGAGAGCAACCCAGCCAGACAACCAGCCAGCCAGGCAGACAGAACCAAGGACAGGAAGTTAAAGCAACCAATTGTTCACGGTACGAGCAAACTCTACACACCTGTAACAGGCACGGTTCACTTACAGACACACACGTGGACAAACGCAGCCAACAATGCACCACATCGCCACACACACCCCCTCCCCTCAATTCTAAAGCAACCCGAGACGGCGATAATAGGCTACCACGAACAATCATCGCTTTTACACACCGGCGTGGCTTCTTTTGTTGAACGGGTCTTGTGAAACTCGTTCACATACCCCCCTTTGAGAAACGATAGGCTAACATCGTAGCTTGAACTGTAAGTGTACTTCCCCGTATCATTTTACACGGTGTTAAAGTGCAACCGCCACATTGTGTCAGATAAGTGCAACTGAAGAACACTGAGGTTGGTTAGTGCACAATCTTTGAAACTCAAAAGATGGACATATTTACTTTTTCACTTTTTTTTTTATGTGAAACTGCGAAACATAATTATTGACTCTTTTGTTGTAATCTCAAAGTCAAAGTGTTGCTGTATTTTCAAAGGTATATATGAACGTTGATATAGCATGTGTGTCTTAGAAAGACACGCTTCGATTCTGCATTATGAAAACCGAACTCGCCGTGGTCTCCAAATCAAAGCGCGACATCTCTCACATTATGTGAGATCACAAGTGAATGGAATACTACCTATTATGATAGGCTTCTGGTGAAATATAATGCAATTGTCTCAGGCACGCTCCGATTCTGCGTCGTCATCATCACACTCTCGCCTCAGTCTCCAAATCAAAGCGGTGGAAACATTTCTTGCATTTTTGTGAACTACACGCAAATCCTTGGACCATCCCGCCAATTTATAGGAGTGCATGTGTGAACAATCAGTTTGTGTATGAAAACTGTCATATCACAGCTAGACCCTAATCCCCTGTGATATTTTTGTCGGATAGATGTTATATACTTATCTGCTAAATCGCCCAACAAGTCATGGTCGTGCACACACCCCTCCAGAAATCCTTCATCACATAAAAATGCAGATTTGAACTGAAATGCCCCATCCCGGCTGAAATCTCAGGGTGGAGGGGAAACAATTTAGATGGTAAGGCATTTATTATGGGATTAACTTGATTTACGATTATGGATCTAGGTTATCGCTTTTACTTGAAACAGCACCATTGTATTATGCAAATAGTTGCTTTAGTCAACCGTTTCCTGTGTAGCCTTGGTTTGAATGCTGTGTGCAGCTATTTTTTTTTACGAACTAAGCACTCCTCTCCACAAAATGCAAAAGAAGAGACACACACAGGAAGACAGATATACAAAACGGAGGGGTGGGGGCAGAAGTAAAGAAAGAAAGAAAGACAGATCCAACCAGCCAGCCAGCCAGCTAGACAGACAGATCCAGTCAGCCAGCCAGCCAGCTAGCCAGACAGACAGACAGACAGCCAGCCAGACAGACAGACAGGAAGAAGGAAGAAAGAAAGAAAGAAACATGGAAAGGAAAGGAGATGAAATTGTTTTTAAATCGATTTCGGAAATGTAATTTTGATCATAATTTTTATATTTTTAATTTTCAGAGCTTGTTTTTAATCCAAATATAACATATTTATATGTTTTTGGAATCAGAACATGACAAAGAATAAGATGAACGTAAATTTGGATCGTTTTATACCTTTTTTTTATATTTTTTTTTTAACAATTTTCAGATTTTTAATGACCAAAGTCATTAATTAATTTTTAAGCCACCAAGCTGAAATGCAATACCAAAGTCCGGCCTTTGTCGAAGATTGCTTGTCCAAAATTTCAATCAATTTGATTGAAAAATGAGGGTGTGACAGTGCCGCCTCAACTTTTACAAAAAGCCGGATATGACGTCATCAAAAGTATTTATCGAAAAAAAGAAAAACATGTCCGGGGATATCATTCCCAGAAACGCTCATGTCAAATTTCATAAAGATCGGTCCAGTAGTTTGGTCTGAATCGCTCTATACACACACACACGCACAGACAGACACACACACATACACCACGACCCTCGGCTCGATTTCCCCCTCTATGTTAAAACATTTAGCCAAAAAAAAAAAACACCCAACAACAACCCCACCAAACCCCAACAGAAACGCACACACAAAAAACCCAGAACATTTGTTTTAACAGAACGGTCTACAAGAAGAAGAGAAAAGACTTCTAACTGCTTTAACAACAACATTCTTCTACATTTTCTTTTAAGTCTTCGATTAATGCTTTTTGATATAAAAAAAACACAACAAACTGTTAATAAAAACAAACAAATTTAAAGCAATATTTTCAAATATTTTGTTCCACAAAACTAAATCAAGTTAAATCATGTAATTCAAAAGTTTTAAAGAGAAATAGAAGGAGAGACCGGGATGTTTCTTTCTTTGAGAAGAAACCCACGTAGAAATGCAGAGTGTATACATGTAATAAATCTCTTTTCTATCACAAGACGGATTCATAATTATTGCCAGAATATACGAATTGCAGCAAAAAGCACTTTAACTCTCGTATTATGAGGCGAGGGGGGCTTGCTTTGAATACAAAATATGCAACATAGAGCAAGCGACGGGGAGAGAGAGAGAGAGGGAGTGAGAGAGAGAGAGAGAGAGAGAGGGAGTAAGAGAGAGGGAGAGAGAGTAAGAGAGAGAGGGAGTGAGAGAGAGGGAGAGAGAGTGAGAGAGAGAGGGAGTGAGAGAGAGAGAGAGGGAGAGGGAGAGAGAGAGGGAGGGAAAGAGCGAGGGAATGAGAGAGAGAGAGAGAGAGAGGGAGAGAGAGGGAGAGAGAGAGGGAGAGAGAGAGAGAGAGGGAGATAGAGAGACAGAGGGAGAGAGAGAGAGGGGGAGAGAGAGGGAGAGAGAGAGAGGGAGAGAGAGAGAGGGTAGAGAGAGAGAGAGAGTGAGAGAGAGAGAGAGAGAGCGAGTAAGAGAGAGACTTAGACTTAGAACATTTTATTCACATAAAGGGTAGACATTTTAGGCCATAGGCTTAATCTTACAATGTGCCCTTTACATTCACACAAACACATATTCACGCGTGCGCCCGACTAGAATCATAGAAACATCAAACATACAGTAATAATAAATGAGAAAAGTAGTAGAAAATACATGAATGGAACATCAATAAAGCAATTACAGAATGGAACATTAATTACGCAATCACACTTGCGCACTCACACGCAGGCGCACAAGGAGGAACACATATAATACTAATAATAATATACACACAACGAAGTGCCATTCAACAAGCACACAGTGAGCCTACCAAGACAGGTAGATTTAGCATTATGTAGGCATGCAGCAGTCAATATTTCAGAGTAATACAATAATTATAATTAACAAAGCTAGCTACAATACCGGCAGCGTAACTTATGAAGACCTCAGTATGTGTTTCCTGAGGGAGGTTTTGAATGCGTTCAATGAACGGCACGTTTGTACATTCGAAGGAAGAGAGTTCCACAGTGAAGGTCCCACAAAAGCAAAGCTAGTTTTGTATAGATCTATGCGAGTCCTTGGTAATATATATATAGATTTGTTTGACACATAGCGCTCGGAAGCTTTAGTCAAGAATGCATTTAGGTATGGTGGGGCCAGCTCATTGAGCGCCTTGTACATTAGAATTAAGATGTTGTAATCAAGCTGCTGTTGAAGTGGAAGAATATTGGCTACCTTCAACTTTTCTGACGTGGACAGATAAGGATTGGTTACAATAAGCTTAGCACCTCTTCTGTGCAAGGAGTTTAGTTTTTTCATTATATTTTCACTGGCACCGCACCATACAGTGGAGGCATAATTAATATATGATAGACAGTGTGCCACGTAAAACATTTTCAGTCCCTCCTTGTCTACAAAGGGTTTTAGTTTAGATAAGAGATGGAGATTGCTTGACAGCTTTTTACAGATATTCTTAACGTGTATGTTCCACCTAAGCTCCTGGTCAACTTCAATTCCTAGTACTCTGTGTGATGAAACCTGTTCTATAGGATCTGAGTGCAGTTTTAAGTTGAGGAGAAGGGGCGCTCTCTGATGTTTCTGTCTAGATGTGACTACCATACTGCTGGATTTTTTGGGATGCAGGGTCATTTTGTTGTTACTACACCACTGTTCAACGTCGTTGATTCCCTGCTGAAGGTCAGCCTCCACTTGAACTATTTTTTTGGACGATGAGTGAAGAGAGCTATCATCAGCAAAAAGCTCACAAGATACATTTTTATTCGTAATATGCAAAGGTAGGTCGTTTATGAAGATACTAAATAAAAGTGGGCCAAGAATGGACCCCTGAGGAACTCCGCAATTTAGAACACCATCTTGTGAATATTGACCATTTAGATATACCCGCTGGGATCTGTTTGTGATGAACGATGCAAGCAACTTAACTGTATCACTGTTGTTTATATAAAACTTTAGTTTAGTTATGAGAATATTGTGATCGACTGTTTCAAACGCTTTCCTCAGATCGAGGAAAACTGCACCAACTAATTTGGAATCGTTGATAGCCGACAGCCAGGTGTCACAGAGACGGACAAGAGCCGTGGAACAAGAATGAAACTTACGACAACCAGATTGGAATTGGTAAAAAAGATCGTGGCTTTGCATGTGATGGATTACATGTTTATGGATATGCATCTCAAGAGGCTTAGAGAGCACCGATAGAACAGAGATAGGACGAAGGTTGTTGATGTCGCTAGAATCCGACGTCTTAGGAATAGGAATAACTTTAGCACATTTCCACTCCAGAGGGATGACAGACAATGACAGAGAGAGAGAGAGAGAGGGGGGGGGGGGG
>NC_090256.1:3299750-3307250 GCF_037325665.1 Littorina saxatilis | reverse complement strand
TTTGTCTGTTGTCTGTCTGTCTGTCTGTTGTCTGCCTGCCTGTCTGTCTGTCTGTCTGTCTGTCTGTTTCTCTGAGTTTGTCTGTGTCTGTCTGTGTCTTTTTGTGTCTCTCTGTCTCCGTATCTCTGTCACACACATACACACACACACACACACACACACACACACACACACACACACACACACACACACACACACACACACACACACACACACACACACACACACACACACACACACACACTGTTATAAGACCAAAGGCCGTTGTTTGCAGTTTCCGAACAGCCTGCATGGGTCAGATTTAGACCAGCGAATAAGACCTGACCTTTAGAGTCAAACAAAGTAAGGCATTATGACATCTCATAACATAAAAACGTGCAAACCTCTTTTTGTGACCTCGTACATATAAACATACACACGTGTGAAGAGATGGTTTATGTATCTCATGGATAGTCTCTATCACATAGTGACTCTTCTCTCTCTCATTTTCTCTCTTCTCTCTCTCACTCTCAATCTCAGTCCCTTCTCTCTCTCCCAATGTATCCCCCCCTCTCTCTCTCTCACGCACGCACGCACGCACACACACACACACACACACACACACACACACACACACACACACACACACACACACACACACACACAGAATGACATCTTATAACGTAAAAATGTGCAAACCCCTTTTGGTGATCTCGATCAAATAGACATAAACACGTATGAAGATATGGTTTAGTTATCTCATGGATAGTCTCTATCACGTATCTATATATATATACGGCTTGTGTCTGTGTGTGTGTGTGTGTTCGCGATGCACGGCCAAAGTTCTCGATGGATCTGCTTCAAATTTGGTGGGCATATTTAGGTAGACCCCGGACACAACCTGGTCGATGAGAATTTTCAACACGTGCTCTCAGCGCGCAGCGCTGAACCGATTTTGGTTTTTCTGTTCATCTTCCCAGATCCATTCCCAGTAACTCTTCCTTATCTTCTCCAGTGTTTTGCGTTTATCTCCCTTCCTTCGTGTGGCGTCAATCCATATTCCCGTTACTACGTTACTATTTTTAGAATGTCACTGCACTGTCCAGAACGCTTTCCTTGCACCCGTAAGTTGTCCTCACTGTAAAAGTGCAAAGGTTGAATCAATTTATAGCCACGCGAAAAATACACTGTCATCTATCTCTATATATATTTATAGATATAGATGTACATATATATATATATATATACGGCTTCTGTGTGTGTGTGTGTGTGTGTGTGTGTGTGTGTGTGTGTGTGTGTGTGTGTGTGTGTGTGTGTGTGTGTGTGTGTGTGGGCAACACCTGTGGATTGTAGAGTTCTGTTTGTGATGTGGTCTGGCGGCTTTGGTGTGTCTGTATGTTCGGGCCTTACTTTGAGAAGCCATAACAGTTATTATAGGGCTTAGAAATAAGCTCTAAAATTCTCAATCCCGTTTGAGTGGACTTCGCCTTCAAAGGTGATTGTGGTGTTTTGGCACTCGGTTACATTTGGCGTCGTCGACAGGTATGGGACTCGACATGAAATGTTCAGGCCACTGAATCATTTTTGTGTTGTTCCCATTCCACCAACCTGGGAGGGACCTAAGCTTGGCGGGTCCATGGTTCGGAACTTTGGGGACAAAGTTCATTCAAAGGGGGTCGAGTGTGACAGGGAGACTACCGTCGCCCTTCACAGCAGACTCTGCAGAGTTGTTCGCCTTAGCAGTTGTGAGCTATTTATAGCTAGCTCGCCAGGCAACACCTGTGGATTGTAGAGTTCTGTTTGTGATGGGGTCTGGCGGCTTTTGTCTCTCTGTATGTTCTTGCCTTCCTTTGAGTGGGCACAAACTGGTGGATGAAAATGTTCACACGTGCTCTAAGACGGCGAACCGCCACGCTGTCTGTCTCTGTCTCGCAATTCACCTGGCGAAGCCGGGTATTCCTCTAGTGTATGATACATTTCTTATCGGACCGAGTCGAATTCTTTTTCTTTTTTATCGACAAAAGGATGCATTCACGGTTAAGGCCAGTAGATTACAGAAGAAGAAAAACAAAAAGAATAAAAAGAAGAGAGAGAGGCGCAGTCACTGTAGGGAGACACGCCACGCCGTCAAATCTAAAAGCAAAACATCATCGCTGCTCAATCAGTATTTCACTTAAAGGAACTGTCCGTCCCGTGTAAACGCTTCGGTTATACAACTCTAATCTGGAAAAGCTTATACATTGGATAAGACCTTCCCTCCACTTGGTCACATAGCAACAATCACCAGTCTCACTGTTTCCACTGCAGATAGAGAATTTAATTTGGTATTAATTTAAAAAAGTGTCCGTTCATAAAAAAAAACTCTGCACAGAGGGCACCCAGGCTACCGAGTGTTGGTATGCGTCTGCCAGTGGAGGGATGGTCTTATCCCATGTTGAGTGTTGGTATGTGACCAAGTGGAGGGATGGTCTTATCCCATGTTGAGTGTTGGTATGTGACCAAGTGGAGGGATGGTCTTATCCCATGTTGAGTGTTGGTATGTGACCAAGTGGAGGGATGGTCTTATCCCATGTTGAGTGTTGGTATGTGACCAAGTGGAGGGATGATCTTATCCCATGTTGAGTGTTGGTATGTGACCAAGTGGAGGGATGGTCTTATCCCATGTTGAGTGTTAGTATGTGACCAAGTGGAGGGATGGTCTTATCCCATGTTGAGTGTTAGTATGTGACCAAATGGAGGGATGGTCTTATCCCATGTTGAGTGTTGGTATGTGACCAAGTGGAGGGATGGTCTTATCCCATGTTGAGTGTTAGTATGTGACCAAGTGGAGGGATGGTCTTATCCCATGTTGAGTGTTGGTATGTGACCAAGTGGAGGGATGGTCTTATCCCATGGACAAGGCTGGTCAGATCTGGAATGAATAGCCTTTAAAGTAAAAAGTAAACACACAGCAAATTGAATTCCTTGTACGGAGATGCGTCAAGTCATCCAATCTGATAACAAAAAAATCCATGTAGCGGAACTAACATCTCACCTAAGATAAGAAAAGCCAATTAACCTTGCAGCGGAGAGCGAATGCGGATAGAAAAAGTAACCACGCCCGCTTCCAATTTCTTCGATAACAATGAATCAGAACAGACTCGTTGCTTTACTGGCCATAAGACGCATGAACAATCTCATGCATCGACAGAAGACAAATACACGAATGATGTCCACTAATTTAATAATAGACATAGACATAGACACAGACCACTTTATTATCTCAACGAGGAGAGACTCAGGTGTGGTGTATACAGCATTACAATCAGCAACATAAAACGTAAGAACATAAATAAAATATCGAGGCGCAAATATAGTCCACTCATAATAATCAAGATTAGGACGACAATATCAAAACAAATCTCTCTCTCTCTCTTTCTCTCTCTCTCTCTCTCTCTCTCTCTCTCTCTCTCTGTCTCTCTCTCTCTCTCTCTAATTATTCCATGCATCGACTCCACTCGACCCACACCCACCCCCGCCACCCCGCCCACAACTCCTTCCAACCGCGACCAACCCTCGCAAGGACTCAAATGAGCATAAATTCTTAACCTGGAAGCCACACCGGTGAATCAATCAATCAATCAATATGAGGCTTATATCGCGCGGATTCCGTGGGTACAGTTCTAAGCGCAGGGATTGATTTTTTTATTTTTTAATTTTTATTTTATGCAATTTATATCGCGCACATATTCAAGGCGCAGGGATTGATTTATGCCGTGTGAGATGGATTTTTTTTTTACACAATACATCATGCATTCACATCGGCCAGCAGATCGCAGCCATTTCGGCGCATATCCTACTTTTCACGGCCTATTATTCCAAGTCACACGGGTATTTTGGTGGACATTTTTATCTATGCCTATACAATTTTGCCAGGAAAGACCCTTTTGTCAATTGTGGGATCTTTAACGTGCACACCCCAATGTAGTGTACACGAAGGGACCTCGGTTTTTCGTCTCATCCGAAAGACTAGCACTTGAACCCACCACCTAGGTTAGGAAAGGGGGGAGAAAATTGCTAACGCCCTGACCCAGGGTCGACCTCGCAACCTCTCGCTTCCGAACGCAAGTGCGTTACCACTCGGCCACCCAGTCCTCTGTGAAGAATATTATGTCTCTCCCAAGAGAGTGAATTCCATGATTATGGACAATATCACTAAGCTATATTTACTCATTTAGTAACCAATACTATTTCTGGGTTAAGCAGCGTTAATATACTGTTTAGTGATGAAGTTAGCCACGGGCGAGACCACGTGAAAAGGTTCCTGTCTAACAAACAAGCAGATCTGGCGAGATAGATATAGTTTGGGCAGATGGCCGTTTTCATTGCGTCAAAGAAAATCTAGTTACCGTGAGGTGTGGGAGGAAATATTGCTGGCAATATTTAGTGCATTCAATGATTCTGATTGCACTGATATTTCTCGTTTGGTGTTGTCGCTGTCTGCCTCTCTGACTGTCTGTCTGCCTGCGTGTCTATGTGTGTGTGTGTGTGTGTGTGTGTGTGTGTGTGTGTGTGTGTGTGTGTATGTGTGAGTGTATGTATGTGTGTGTGTGTGTGTGTGTGTGTGTGTGTGTGCGTGTGTGTGTGTTATTCTCGGTGTCTGTTCCGAATTCTTTTTTTGGTCGCTCTCTTTCCGTCTATGTGTCTGTCAATAATTGAATGTCGCTCTGTGTGTGTGTGTGTGTGTGTGTGTGTGTGTGTGTGTGTGTGTGTGTGTGTGTGTGTGTGTTTGTGTGTGTTTGTGTGTGTTTGTGTGTTTGTGTGTGTGTACGTGCGTGCGTGCGTGTGTGAATCTGTGCTTGAATGTACGTGCGGGCATACTTTAGATCGCGCATGCAACTGTGCGAACCATTTTCTTGAGATTTTGTCTTCAACTAATGCTTGAATCACTGTTTCATTGGTGTTTCTGTATGAATATTGACACTGTTCTTGTCTTCACTCTTTTGTTTCTAAAAGCACTTTGCAGTTATTGAGTTCTGCATGCACTTTGTATGTGTGTCGGTGTGAATTTTCTGAAAGGACTCTCGGCCCGGCTCAAGTTAACCAAGACTAGCGTGCAGCTGTCGTTCTTGCACCTGAGATTACAATCTGTGAAAGTGTGTGTTTCTGTGACGTTTACATCTACAGCCGAGGGATTTCATTTACATGATGGGTAGGAAGGTGCTTGTTACGTTCTTTTGTTCCCCTGTTCTTCACGTGTATTATTCATGATGGCATAACCTCCTGTGTGTCTAGGTGTCTGGGTGTCTGGGTGTAGGGGTGAGTGGGTGGTTTGTTTCAAGTTTGCTTTTCTTGCCCATCATGAATAAGCCAGTCACTCGATGCAGAGAGAGAGAGAGAGAGAGAGAGAGAGAGAGAGAGAGAGAGAGAGAGAGAGAGAGAGAGAGAGAGAGAGAGAGAGAGAGAGAGAGAGAGAGAGAGAGATGATGATAATTAGTTTTAACGTCCTCTTAGAACCAATTGGCCTATCTTGGGACAGGTAGAGTTAATATGCTTTATGTGGGGACAAGACACTGGACAAACATGCAAACAGAGAGAAGAGAGAGAGAGAGAGAGAGAGAGAGAGAGAGAGAGAGAGAGAGAGAGAGAGAGAGAGAGAGAGAGAGAGAGAGAGAGAGAGAGAGAGAGAGAGAGAGAGAGAGAGAGAGAGAGAGAGAAAGCGAGGGAGGGAGAGAGAACGAACGAACGAACGAACGAACGAATGAACGAACTTTATTACTCAAGGATGGAGATTTTAGGCTTACGCCTAGTCTTACAATCTGTCCCTGCTAAACTAAGACATAAAACGTCGCGTAAGGCGAAATTACTACATTTAGTCAAGCTGTGGAACTCACAGAATGAAACTGAACGTAGTCCGCCGCTAGTGCAAAAGGCAGTGAAAGTGACGAGCCTGTTTGGCGCGGTAGCGGTTGCGCTGTGCTTCATGGCACGCTTTACTGTACCTCTCTTCGTTTTAAGTTTCTGAGCGTGTTTTTAATCCAAACATATCATATCTATATGTTTTTGGAATCAGGAACCGACAAGGAATAAGATGAAATTGTTTTTAAATCGATTTCGGAAAATTAATTTTAATCATAATTTTCATATTTTTAATTTTCAGAGCTTGATTGTAATCCAAATATAACATATGTATATATTTTTGGAATCAGAAAATGACGAAGAATAAGATAAAATTATTTTTGGATCGTTTAATAAAAACATAATTTTAATTACAAGTTTCCGATTTTTAATGACCAAACTCATTCATTAGTTTTTAAGCCACCAAGCTGAAATGCAATACCAAAGTCCGGCCTTTGTCGAAGATTGCATTGCCAAAATGTCAATCAATTTGATTGAAAAATGAGGGTGTGACAGTGCCGCCACAACTTTTACAAAAAGCCGGATATGACGTCATCAAAGGTATTTATCGAAAAAAGGAAAAACCGTCCGGGGATATCATTTCCAGGAACTCTCATGTCAAATTTCATAAAGATCGGTCCAGTAGTTTACTCTGAATCGCACTACACACACACGCGCACAGACACACACACACACACACATACACCACGACCCTCGTCTCGATTCCCCCTCTATGTTAAAACATTTAGTCAAAACTTGACTAAATGTAATAAAAGGACAATTGTCAATCGCAATCATACAGTATTACTAATTACAACATTACCTATACGAATACATAATGCATGATAGAACATTGAAATGTTCTTGTATGTCAATATAATACAAAGAAAAAGAAAAGTCGACTCGCACACGCACGCGCGCCGCATGCCTGCAATCACGTTCGCACTCAATACAACACACACACTCACACACACACACACATACACACACACACACACACACACACGCACACACACACACATACACATATGCGCACACGTGGGCGGGGATTGGGGCGAAGGGGGAGGGGGTGGAATTCTCAGGTGTCGCAGAGAGAGAGGGAGGGAGGGAGAAAGGGAGGGAGGGAGGGAGGGAGGGAGGGAGGGAGGGAGGGAGGGAGGGAGGGAGATACATGTAGGAGTGAGAGAGAGTGAGAGAGAGAGTTTAGAGAGTTTAGTCTGGGATGAAGATGACGGAGGGAACAGTTTATCCCGGACTCTTGCATACCGCGTACCGGCCGAAAGGTCGTGTGTCCTTCATCTGTCATAATCTTATATTCAGGTTTCTTCTCCTTTGGACATGTCCATACATCTTTATTATGCTTTGTTTTGGTGTACACGCGAACGCAATCTTAAAATCAATACCAACTTGTGTAAGGTGCGACCGCATTTTACCCTGTACTCTTTTGACCATCGCAACGACCGGCATCACCAACAACAAGAACATTGCCACGGGGAAGGTGCAAGGATTGGTATTCTTCGGCAGATTTGCTGAAATGGACACGGAAGTTTTCAGCAGTCCGTGGCTTCACCTTGACCTCGCCTTGAACAAGTTCCGTCATTCTGCTGAAAAACCACAAAAGATTTCACGTTTTGCCGACTGACC
>NC_090256.1:3287250-3289750 GCF_037325665.1 Littorina saxatilis | reverse complement strand
AAGTTCACATTCAACATCTCTTCCTCATCTGTGGTCTTTCTTGACATCTCCATCTCCATCTTGCATGGTCGCTTCACCACCTCTGTCTTCTACAAAGAAACTGACGCTCAGTCATACCTTGACTTCAACTCTTCTCATCATCCTGCCAACAAAAGCAGCATTCCTTTCTCTCAATTCCTTCGTCTTCGGAGGCTCTGCTCTGAAGACGACGACTTCCACCAACAGTCTGTCTTGATGACGTCTTTCTTTTTGGCCCGCAACTACCCTGATCGTCCGTGACGTCCTTCTGCGTGTTACCCAGGTCTGTCGAGAGTCCGCCCTCAGTCCTACACCATCTAGGGACAGTGACAGACCCGTCGTTTCCCTACTGTTTCATCCCCACAACATGCCAGTAAGCAGAATCCTGAAATCAAACTGGCACATCCTTCAAGGAAGTGACTCTGTTGGTTCGATCTTTGCTCAAAAACCATTCTGTGCTTTCAGAAAAGACCGCAGCGTTCGCGACCTATTGGTGAGATCCCGTCTTCGCAGTCCCACCAACCCCACAGCCCCTGGGACATTTCCTTGTTCTGAACGAAATTGCAAATCTTGTCTCTTCCTCCACTCTGACACCTGCCTCCAAGGCCCTCGTGGCTCCTTCACGGCCAAGAGAACGTTTGACTGTCAAAGTCACAACGTTGTCTATGCGGCGATCATCTGCCTCTCTTGTCGCCAGATTTATATCAGAGAAACCGCGCGCACCCTCGAGGTGCGTTTCTCCGAGCATCTGGCCGACATCCGTCATTCCCGCAATAGGCCAGTATCTCTTAATTTCACAGCCGTTAATCACTCATTTGATCATGTCAGAGTCATGGCTCTGTGGCAAGTACGTGGCGACTCCTTCGAGCGCAAACTCAAGGAGTCCCACATCATATCATCCCTCGGCACTACCTGCCCTGTTGGAATTAACATCCGCCGTTAATTCATTCATCTAAACCTTCCCCCCCCGCTGTTCCACCTTGTGTGTATGTGTGTGTGTGTGTGTGTGTGTGTGTGTGTGTGTGCGCACGGGTACGTGAGTTTCCTCTTTCGTTCCCATTCACCCCCCCCCCCCCACATTTTGTTTGGTCTACAGACCTCAAAACTGCCGCTTTTCAACTCTAACTTTTTCTTGCCTGTGTTATTGTTGGCTTCCCCTCGGGTAGCTTCCCTTGCTTCTCTGTCTTTGTCATTTGTTGGTTTGTGCGGTGCAGTTGTTTTGTCAGTTATTCTCCTCTTTATCTGTTCTATCGTCTTTCTTCTTCTTTTGTGTGTGTGTATTTTTGTGTTTTTGTGCCTGAAGAAGACCCTTAGGTCGAAACGTCGCTGTTATTCGTTCCGTGTTCGTCATTTTAACGTGAGTACATTGCTTTTTGGTCTCTGTATTAATCATTGTTTTGATTTTTACAATTTTCAGATCAGACATGAAATCGATACATATGATCGGAATTTAAAGGGAGGTATCAAAAAGTGCATGAAACATACAAAAGCATTGTAGTCTATGTCTAACCTTTCAGGTACGCATGTCCTCACTTATCTCCGACAATGATATCGATAGAGAGGTTTACATAAGCCTTGTTAGCTGAGTATAAAGGAGGTTAAAATCATGCCGCAGAACATGTGCAAAAACACAACAATCCACTGATGGATTTCTGCGTTAATGTATCGCTTATAAAGACGTTTAGTTTACAGGCCACAACGTAAATTTTAAACAGATACACCAAAATATTACTTTTTTTCATAACTGATTTCACCATTGCATGCCTAAGTTCGATTTTTTTCAGCTTTTGCCATTATTGCATTTTAATGCATGACGTAAAAAACACGCCATGGAAGGAATACAATCCAGAACTGTCTGCAATAAATCGTTCCTTTTGTTTGTAGATGAATCCGAACAAGGAAATCCAATGTTCAATATTTGCTCAGCTCTTCCTTAGTTTCTTGAGTTCGTGATTTAAATTACGGTTTTTGATATTCAAAAGAAACCCCCTGTTCATTCTAATAGTTTTCCTGTTGTGTTAGTTGAATGTCCTTGAACATTGGAATTAGGTTGCACGCAAATGCATACATATACATCCAAATACACAGACCACGATGACGTCATTCGCGAAACAACACTTTCTTGGCATTGCCAAACAACTTCATGAAGAGATTCTCCACGTCAGCTTTGGTGTTTAAACATGTTTTCTTTATTTTAGATTCTATGTCCATTCATGAGACTAAATGGTATATCAATCTGAAGCAATGTGAAAAAGTTAACGTAATTCTGTTGCTTTAGAAACTGAAATTGTCTTCCATGCAGTTTATACGCCCCTTGAATAAAATTAAACGCTGACGAAAATGTTCCACAGCAGAAGACGACTTGACAAATAAACAACGTCACCCGATGTCTCCGACGATGGAGGTTATCTCCTTCGCAAAGATATGACGGTGCATCGATAACAGTTACCACAGATACTCTCTTGAGAAAAGGACGCCATTT
>NC_090256.1:3279750-3282250 GCF_037325665.1 Littorina saxatilis | reverse complement strand
CTGGGTATGAAATCCCCGAACGTTTTTTTCATTTTTTTGATAAATGTATTTGATGACGTCATATCCGGCTTTTCGTGAAAGTTGAGGCGGCACTGTCACGCCCTCATTTTTCAACCAAATTGGTTGAAATTTTGGTCAAGTAATCTTCGACGAAGCCCGGACTTCGGTATTGCATTTCAGCTTGGTGGCTTAAAAATTAATTAATGACTTTGGTCATTAAAAATCTAAAAATTGTAAAAAAAAATAAAAAATTTCAAAACGATCCAAATTTACGTTTATCTTATTCTCCATCATTTGCTGATTCCAAAAACATATAAATATGTTATATTCGGATTAAAAACAAGCTCTGAAAATTAAATATATAAAAATTATTATCAAAATTAAATTGTCCAAATCAATTTAAAAACACTTTCATCTTATTCCTTGTCGGTTCCTGATTCCAAAAACATATAGATATGATATGTTTGGATTAAAAACACGCTCAGAAAGTTAAAACAAAGAGAGGTACAGAAAAGCGTGCTATCCTTCTTAGCGCAACTACTACCCCGCTCTTCTTGTCAATTTCACTGCCTTTGCCATGAGCGGTGGACTGACGATGCTACGAGTATACGGTCTTGCTGAAAAATGGCATTGCGTTCAGTTTCATTCTGTGAGTTCGACAGCTACTTGACTAAATATTGTATTTTCGCCTTACGCGACTTGTTTTTTTTTTGTGTGTGTGTGTGTGTAAATTCACTTCTTATATTTGATGAATACATGTTTCAAAACTAACGTATAAATAAAACAGAGAGAAAGGGAGAGAAAGAAACGCCAAATGTCTCTTTTTAGCATTTTTACCTCTTTTTATATTTAGTCAAGTTTTGACTAAATATTTTAACATCGAGGGGGAATCGAAACGAGGGTGTGGTGTATGTGTGTGTGTCTGTGCGTGTGTGTGTGTGTGTGTGTGTGTGTGTGTGTGTGTAGAGCGATTCAGACTAAACTACTGGACCGATCTTTATGAAATTTGACATGAGAGTTCCTGGGTATGAAATCCCCGAACGTTTTTTTCATTTTTTTGATAAATGTCTTTGATGACGTCATATCCGGCTTTTCGTGAAAGTTGAGGCGGCACTGTCACGCCCTCATTTTTCAACCAAATTGGTTGAAATTTTGGTCAAGTAATCTTCGACGAAGCCCGGACTTCGGTATTGCATTTCAGCTTGGTGGCTTAAAAATTAATTAATGACTTTGGTCATTAAAAATCTGAAAATTGTAAAAAAAAATAAAAATTTATAAAACGATCCAAATTTACGTTTATCTTATTCTCCATCACTTGCTGATTCCAAAAACATATAAATATGTTATATTCGGATTAAAAACAAGCTCTGAAAATTAAATATATAAAAATTATTATCAAAATTAAATTGTCCAAATCAATTTAAAAACACTTTCATCTTATTCCTTGTCGGTTCCTGATTCCAAAAACATATAGATATGATATGTTTGGATTAAAAACACGCTCAGAAAGTTAAAACAAAGAGAGGTACAGAAACGCGTGCTATCCTTCTTAGCGCAACTACTACCCCGCTCTTCTTGTCAATTTCACTGCCTTTGCCATGAGCGGTGGACTGACGATGCTACGAGTATACGGTCTTGCTGAAAAAAGGCATTGCGTTCAGTTTCATTCTGTGAGTTCGACAGCTACTTGACTAAATATTGTATTTTCGCCTTACGCGACTTGTTTTATATTTAGTCAAGTTTTGACTAAATATTTTAACATCGAGGGGGAATCGAAACGAGGGTCGTGGTGTATGTGTGCGTGTGTGTGTGTGTGTGTGTGTGTGTGTAGAGCGATTCAGACTAAACTACTGGACCGATCTTTATGAAATTTGACATGAGAGTTCCTGGGTATGAAATCCCCGAACGTTTTTTTCATTTTTTTGATAAATGTATTTGATGACGTCATATCCGGCTTTTCGTGAAAGTTGAGGCGGCACTGTCACGCCCTCATTTTTCAACCAAATTGGTTGAAATTTTGGTCAAGTAATCTTCGACGAAGCCCGGGATTCGGTATTGCATTTCAGCTTGGTGGCTTAAAAATTAATTAATGACTTTGGTCATTAAAAATCTAAAAATTGTAAAAAAAATAAAAATTTATAAAACGATCCAAATTTACGTTTATCTTATTCTCCATCATTTGCTGATTCCAAAAACATATAAATATGTTATATTCGGATTAAAAACAAGCTCTGAAAATTAAATATATAAAAATTATTATCAAAATTAAATTGTCCAAATCAATTTAAAAACACTTTCATCTTATTCCTTGTCGGTTCCTGATTCCAAAAACATATAGATATGATATGTTTGGATTAAAAACACGCTCAGAAAGTTAAAACAAAGAGAGGTACAGAAAAGCGTGCTATCCTTCTTAGCGCAACTACTACCCCGCTCTTCTTGTCAATTTCACTGCCTTTGCCATGAGCGGTGGACTGACGATGCTACGAGTATACGGTCT
>NC_090256.1:3272250-3274750 GCF_037325665.1 Littorina saxatilis | reverse complement strand
TCAAAGCGCCGGTCGATCTACTCCTTTATAGAGCTTTCATGTACTATTACTACTAGTAGTGAATACTGGTAAGTAGTGAATAATATTGCTATTTCATATGTTACTTGGATTTCCATTGGTCAATTGGGCAAAACTGAGCTCAGTGCAAAAGTGATATCGACGACATTTCCGTCGATATCAGTTTTGATATCGACGACCTCTTTATTGCTTCCCCACTTCAAAAACAAATACACATAAATTTAAAAACATACAAATATATATGAAAATGTAATTATCCCAGAATTTAGTTGAGCAAGTGACTAAAGACTTTTTGAAAGAAAAGACATTTTAAAATACTGAAAAGTACAAGAAAAGAGTGAACAAAAAGAAATAATAATCAGAGGGAGGGATATGGAACAGCCAAAACTGAGACAAATACTTTTGTAATTTCTTTACAGTAAATACAAAATGTCCAGAGAATTAGCAATATATCTAACATTGACTGACTGTGTGATGATATCTTCTGCTATTGGTCTGTTTCGACAGTGATATCAAAATCTCAACCTCCGGTCTCGATTTTGATATCACTGTCTCAACAGACCATACCAGAAGATATCATCACACAGTCCGTCAATATTGGGTACTGGTACGTTGTGAATACTGGCAGTGATAGTACAGAAAGGATAAAGGAGCAGATCGACCGGCGCTTTGATAAAAGCTCATGTCACGTACATAAGGCTAAAAGGGGCTGAGTATGAGTAAGTATAAATACCAAGTTTACTGTACATGCCCCATCATCAGTCATCATTATCAGATGAAATCTAACGCTGACCATAGGAGGAGGACTAAATGGATGAGCCAAAAATAGGGCCTCACCTGTCAGCCACAGTTCAAAGCTATAGTTTAGTTATTTATATCACGGCTACGCTTCCATTGACTTGAGGCTGGCTTTACGGTCATCTTACTCCTTTTGCCTGGAGGAACAGCAATTCAGACAGCTTTCCGGTCACGTGTGATGACCGGACAGATGGGGACATATGCACCCAAACATAAGGGGACATGCGCACCAGGGATAGGGGCATGACAATAGAATTATGTGGACGTATAGTTTCGCTGTTTATATTCAGGCTATTCCTCCATTGACTGTTCTCGTCTTATTTCTTCAGCCTTCAGACGAACAGCAACTGAATTTAGACCGCAGTTCGGTCACATGTGATTAGAGAGATGGGGAAACAGATAGGGACATATGCACCAGAACAGATAGGGACATGTGCACCGTATCATAGTGGGGGATATGCGTAACAGGACAAGCTAAAGGTGTGGAAGTTGCAGAGGGGAAGCGGGCATGACCTATTTAACGCCAGTTGCGTCGGAAACTCGAGTAAAAAGGGAAAAAAAGCGAGTTATTTCCAGAAGAAATTGGGGAGATATTTACATTTCATATTCGTCCTTTTTTTCCGGAGTACTAACATTAATAATCGCTTTGCTTTGGGGAAAACATTTGGACTTGTCAAGCATGACATCGTTCTATATTGCTATTTCATATGTTACGTGGATTTCCATTGGTCAATTGGGAAAAACTGAGCTCAGTGCAAAAGTGATATCGACGACATTTCCGTCGATATCAGTTTTGATATCGACGACCTCTTTATTGCTTCCCCACTTCAAAAACAAAAACACCTAAATTTAAAAACATACAAATATATATGAAAATGTAATGATCCCAGAATTTAGTTGAGCAAGTGACTAAAGACTTTTTGAAAGAAAAGACATTTTGAAATACCCGGTACTGAAAAGTACAAGAAAAGAGTGAACAAAAAGAAATGATAATCAGAGGGAGGGATATGGAACAGCCAAAACTGAGACAAATACTTTTGTAATTTCTTTACAGTAAATACAAAATGTCCAGAGAATTAGCAATATATCTAACATTGACTGACTGTGTGATGATATCTTCTGCTATTGGTCTGTTTTGACAGTGATATCAAAATCTCGACCTCCGGTCTCGATTTTGATATCACTGTCTCAACAGACCATAGCAGAAGATATCATCAAACAGTCCGTCAATATTGGGTAATATATATACTATCTCGAGAGAAAAAGGTACCAAGAAATGTAAAGATGTGGACACATTCCGTGTTGTGGAGCATTACAGCTGCTTCCTTTGCATAGTGGGGATTTACACCGAATTTCTTGGCAGACAGCAGCTTGTCGCCGAACTATGATTTCTTTCAAAAGGTGTCATAGTCAGTGCTATGATTAGCTCTAGAATAACTGCTCTTACCGCATTAGGAGGTGGCTCCGATAGCGAGAATCGCCGCTTAAAACTAGTTTGAGCGTTTGCGCTGTTCGCATGGGCAGCGATTTTGCTTCGACTTGGCGCCGACTACAAACATTTGAAAGTTGGGGGAAAGAGGTACAAAGTCTGCCATGTGAACACCACTTTAGAAAAGTTTCAGTTATCTAGCGGTCGTGTCCTTTCTGCTTGCACAAAGAGAACTATGAGGCAGACCAATTTAAT
>NC_090256.1:3259750-3269750 GCF_037325665.1 Littorina saxatilis | reverse complement strand
AATCACCTTAAAGCATAAGTTTGTGAGGTAACAGCCAGAAGTCATCGTCCATACAGTATCAGCATTGTATTACACGGGAGATAAACACTGATATCACACGGGAGATAAAGACTGAATGATAGATATCCCTCGACTGTTGCCGTCACGTGGCCACAACGCAACACAAGTGTCCACACATTATCAGATAGTTGTTCGTGTCTCATCTTTGTCGGCGAGCGGTATCTATACTTTCCCAGAGATTCTGTTCACAAATCTGCTTATTTACCTCCCTTTTAAGACTCCCTCCCTTTTAAGACTCCCTCCCTTTTAAGACTCCCTCCCTTTTAAGACTCCCTCCCTTTTAAGACCTGATTTTATCTGATTTTGGAGGGTCTTAAAGGGGGGGGGGGGGTCAACTGTACTGCCTGTATCTGTGTAAGGGCATACTTTTGCCTGACTTGTTTTAACCTTGGCATTGTTGTCAAACACTTAAAGATGTAAAGCGGGAACCAGATCAGACCGGTACGAGTAGGTCATGGCATGATTGATGTCAAAATCTTATTCAAAATAAATATCACGAACCAATCATAAGCAAACACTAAGCGCACGAACTCGAGCAAATAAGCTTATCTTATCTGACCAAAACAAATGCAAAAAAAGCACGATTGTACCTTTTGTTGGACATGAGTTCTCTCCATGACTAACCGGGGTTATGTGTTTGAAAAGATAGGGCTGAGAATACTGTACAGAATTCTGTACACCGAAGGTGGCCTAAATCCCGACCTTCACTGCCTGCATGACCTTGACAGCTTCATTCAACGCTTGACTTTTGTGCTGGTAACTTCCTGTTTGCTCTCTCAGGGCTGAGACCGGGCTTTATTTTTGAGAGGGATCGAGGGTAAACCAATAAACGCCACTGCAGAGATTCGCACCGAGGACCTCGAGATTTGGGGGCCGATATCCTAACTATTAGGCAACTGCGCCAATTGGGAAAAAGGACGAAACAATTATGATTTTATTTTATGTTATTCTTGAAGCAGCATCTATTTCATACCTATATCCGTCTATTGCTCAGAAGTGAATGTAACTTTATCTTTGATAGCTGTTTGTAACTGCACATAGTTTTGGAGTGATTCAATTACAGTTCTTCTCCATTACTTGCATGTTGTAAATAGAGATATCGCAGCCATCACACGGCGCAATTGTTACGTCGTGTAGCATTGCAGTGTAAACATCAGCCGCGATTCCGTGAAACATGTTTGCAAAATAACGGCGATACCAGCCTTCATCTTTTTACATTTAGTCAAGTTTTGACTAAATGTTTTAACGTAGAGGGGGGAATCGAGACGAGGGTCGTGGTGTATGTGCGTGCGTGTGTGTGTATGTGTGTGCGTGCGTGTGTGCGTGCGTGTAGAGCGATTCAGACTAAACTACTGGACCAATCTTTATGAAATTTTACATGAGAGTTCCTAGGAATGATATCCCCGGACGTTTTTTTCTTTTTTTCGATAAATGTCTTTGATGACGTCATATCCGGCTTTTCGTGAAAGTCAGTTGAGGCGGCACTGTCACGCTCTCATTTTTCAACCAAATTGGTTGACATTTTGGTCAAGTAATCTTCGACAAAGCCCGGACTTCGGTATTGCATTTCAGCGTGGTGGCTTAAAAATTAATTAATGACTTTGGTCATTAAAAATCTGAAAATTGTAAAAAAAAAAAAATAATTATAAAACGATCCAAATTTACTTTTTTCTTATTCTCCATCATTTTCTGATTCCAAAAGCATAAATATGTTATATTTGGATTAAAAACAAGCTCTGAAAATTAAAAATATAAAAAATATTATCAAAATTAAATTTTCGAAATCAATTTAAAAATACTTTCATCTTAAGGTAAATATGCGCCGAAATGGCTGCAATCTACTGGCCGTATAAAATGCGTGCGTATGTGCGTATGTGCGTGCGTGCGTGTGTATGTCTGTGGTAGAAACTCTAACATTTGAAGACGTCACATTACATTGACGTCACATTATGACGTAAGAGGGTTAGACGTCACGCGAAGGAAGTACTGAAAGTCTCGGTCATTATTATTTTGAGCGGGCCGAGACTAGTTGACAGTCGTGTCCCTGTAAGTAGGCTACATGCAGACAGACAGATCTAGATCTAGTGTCTCGCTTTCTTGCACAGTTTCACCTATGCTCTTTCTCTCTCTCTCTGTGTGTGTGTGTGTGTGCGTGTGTGTGTGTGTGTGTGTGTGTGTACTGTGTGTGTGTATGTGTGTGTGTGTGTGTGTGTGTGTGACGGAGTGATTGAGTTTGTGTTACTGTTTGTCGATTTCTTACGTGAGCCTTGATGGCTTCGCCTCTTGTTAGTTTTGTGTTTAACATTTCCACTCATTGTTTGTTATTGTTTCTTAATTGCCAAAGTTTCCGGTGCTCAACTTGGGTTCTAATTCTCTTTCAACAAGTTTCGTATTTTTGTGTGAAGTTCATTGACCTTTTGTTAAAGGAATAGCTCCAAGCAAAACGCTCTTGAAGACACATTGCAACCTTGCTTCTATTTCAAGCAGGTGTGTGCTCTCGGAGACATGTTGTAACTTAGATTCTATTTTAAGTAAGTTATCGATGTTTCTGTGAGAGATGGGGTTTTTGCAAAGAAAAGAAGTTCAACCGGTAAACATGGCCTTAACGGCATAGTCCTTCCCGTCAAAACAGCTGTGCTCAATATCTGAGATGTGCTCAGGCTTACACCGGGACATGACTGTCCCTCCTCTTGGACACATACACAAAATCAACATCCTGAAACGTCCTTGTGACCGGCACGGTTGGCCTAGTGGTAAGGCGTCCGCCCCGTGATCGGGAGGTCGTGGGTTCGAACCCCGGCCGGGTCATACCTAAGACTTTAAAATTGGCAATCTAGTGGCTGCTCCGCCTGGCGTCTGGCATTATGGGGTTAGTGCTAGGACTGGTGGGTCCGATGTCAGAATAATGTGACTGGGTGAGACATGAAGCATGTGCTGCGACTTCTGTCTTGTGTGTGGCGCACGTTATATGTCAAAGCAGCACCGCACTGATATGGCCCTTCGTGGTCGGCTGGGCGTTCTAAGCAAACAAACAAACAAACAAACAAACAAACAAATGTCCTTGTGTAGAGTCGGACTTTTTTTTAGTTCATTTGGCAGATTGTCGATTTTAAGAATTTGATTCATAAAGATAAAATAAAGAATAAATACATAAAAATAAAATAAAATAATAATAATAATAAAATAAAATTCATAACAAGTTTTCCACTCCGCACAGAAAGCATGCAGGGTTTTGAATGTTGGAGTGTTTGGGTGAATAATGGCCGTATCCTTTGTCACAGCCTGGGTGAATAATGGCCTGATCCTGTGTCACAGCCTGGGTGAATAATGGCCTGATCCTTTGTCACAGCCTGGGTGAATAATGGCCTGATCCTTTGTCACAGCCTGGGTGAATAATGGCCTGATCCTGTGTCACAGCCTGGGTGAATAATGGCCTGATCCTTTGTCACAGCCTGGGTGAATAATGGCCTGATCCTTTGTCACAGCCTGGGTGAATAATGGCCGTATCCTTTGTCACAGCCTGGGTGAATAATGGCCTGATCCTGTGTCACAGCCTGGGTGAATAATGGCCTGATCCTTTGTCACAGCCTGGGTGAATAATGGCCTTGTCCTGTGTCACAGCCTGGGTGAATAATGGCCTTGTCCTGTGTCACAGCCTGGGTGAATAATGGCCTTGTCCTGTGCCACAGCCTGGGTGAATAATGGCCTTATCCTGTGTCACAGCCTGGGTGAATAATGGCCTGTTCCTTTGTCACAGCCTGGGTGAATAATGGCCTTATCCTCTGTCACAGCCTGGGTGAATAATGGCCGTATCCTGTGTCACAGCCTGGGTGAATAATGGCCTTATCCTGTGTCACAGCCTGGGTGAATAATGGCCTTATCCTCTGTCACAGCCTGGGTGAATAATGGCCTTATCCTCTGTCACAGCCTGGGTGAATAATGGCCGTATCCTGTGTCACAGCCTGGGTGAATAATGGCCTTATCCTCTGTCACAGCCTGGGTGAATAATGGCCTGATCCTGTGTCACAGCCTGGATGAATAATGGCCGTATCCTGTGTCACAGCCTGGGTGAATAATGGCCTGTTCCTTTGTCACAGCCTGGGTGAATAATGGCCTTATCCTCTGTCACAGCCTGGGTGAATAATGGCCTTATCCTCTGTCACAGCCTGGGTGAATAATGGCCGTATCCTGTGTCACAGCCTGGGTGAATAATGGCCTTATCCTTTGTCACAGCCTGGGTGAATAATGGCCTGATCCTTTGTCACAGCCTGGGTGAATAATGGCCGTATCCTGTGTCACAGCCTGGGTGAATAATGGCCGTATCCTGTGTCACAGCCTGGGTGAATAATGGCCTGATCCTTTGTCACAGCCTGGGTGAATAATGGCCGTATCCTGTGTCACAGCCTGGGTGAATAATGGCCTGATCCTGTGTCACAGCCTGGGTGAATAATGGCCGTATCCTGTGTCACAGCCTGGGTGAATAATGGCCGTATCCTGTGTCACAGCCTGGGTGAATAATGGCCGTATCCTGTGTCACAGCCTGGGTGAATAATGGCCGTATCCTGTGTCACAGCCTGGGTGAATAATGGCCGTATCCTGTGTCACAGCCTGGGTGAATAATGGCCGTATCCTTTGTCACAGCCTGGGTGAATAATGGCCGTATCCAGTGTCACAGCCTGGGTGAATAATGGCCGTATCCTTTGTCACAGCCTGGGTGAATAATGGCCGTATCCTTTGTCACAGCCTGGGTGAATAATGGCCGTATCCTGTGTCACAGCCTGGGTGAATAATGGCCGTATCCAGTGTCACAGCCTGGGTGAATAATGGCCGTATCCTGTGTCACAGCCTGGGTGAATAATGGCCGTATCCTGTGTCACAGCCTGGGTGAATAATGGCCGTATCCTGTGTCACAGCCTGGGTGAATAATGGCCTGATCCTGTGTCACAGCCTGGGTGAATAATGGCCGTATCCTGTGTCACAACCTGGGTGAATAATGGCCTGATCCTCTGTCACAGCCTGGGTGAATAATGGCCGTATCCTGTGTCACAGCCTGGGTGAATAATGGCCGTATCCTGTGTCACAGCCTGGGTGAATAATGGCCGTATCCTGTGTCACAGCCTGTGTGAATAATGGCCGTATCCTGTGTCACAGCCTGGGTGAATAATGGCCGTATCCTGTGTCACAGCCTGGGTGAATAATGGCCGTATCCTGTGTCACAGCCTGGGTGAATAATGGCCGTACTCGCTTTAATATGACACACTATAGCTTGCTAAATAAAAAGCATTTTCCTTTCAAAGTCACCATGGAGAACACAAAATTATCTGTGGAATGGCGACAGCTATGTGTGTGTCGGGACAAAGGAAGACGCAGTTGCACCATGCCATGAAAGTCACACACACACCCTTTTTTGTGTGTAGCAAGACGAAAGTGTAGCTGATGCAACGACTGAAGAAGTTGTGGTAGGGTGTGGCGGTGGGTGGGGGCGGGGTTTGAGGATAGAGACGGGGAGGGGGGGGGGGGGGGAGTTCAGGATAGAGGAGAGAAAAAAACACCCTTATACTTCCAAATGAAACGCATTGACCCCATCCAAATACCCACCCACCCGGCCCCCTAACGAAACGTGGAAAAAAAGAGGAAAAAATAGAAACTGAGTCGCGTGAAGCGATATAAAAACATTAGTCAAGCTGTCGGCATTAAAGTAACTGATTAACACCAAGGCAAAGAACAGTCATCGCTGAGACTATACTGAGATAGTCTCGACTAACCACATCTAAAGACCGAGACGGGTCACGCTCGTCTCCTCGCAGCGTGCAAACGTACTTACTTGACCTATTTTCTGTAATTCTGAGCCCATTTTTAGAGTAAACATGACATATGTATATATTTTTGAATTCAGGAGAAATTGAGGAATACGATGCAATCATTGTAATATCTGTAAGTGAAAATTTGATTTTAATGACAAATTTAATGAGCAAACTAATAAACTAAATTTTACGCTGCCGGGCTGAAATTCAATCCCGTAGTCCGGACTTAGTCGAAGATTGTTTTGCCAAAATTTCAATCCATTTGATTGAAAAATGAGGGCGTGACAGTGCTGCCTCAACTTTCATAAAAAGCCGGATATGACGTCATCAAAGACATTTATCGAAAAAATGAAAACATCGTCTGAGTCAGAGGATATCATACCCAGGAACTCTCATGTACAATTTTATGAAGATCGGTCCAGTAGTTTTCTCTGAATCGCTCTGCACACATACACACATACATAAACACACACACACACACACACACACACACACACACACACACACACATACACCACCACCCTCGTTTCGATTCCCCGTCTATGTTAAAATATTTAGTCAAAACTTGACAAAATGTAAAAAGCAATAGAAGAGAAGAGAAGAAAATCAAACACACACGAAAATAAAAACGCTATCCTTCCCCAATCCTAGCACACTTTCTTGCGTTTTAGGTAACTTTTCTCTTGTAGTCTAACATTTACGAGAAACAATTAAGACTTTACTTCTCCACCTGGGAATCTTCAACATGCAGTTGTTGTTTTGGCATAAAAACAACAACAATAACCACAACACTCAAGCATGAGAAATATGAGCATCTTTTGCACAAAGAACCGTTGTCAATCATTGAACATTCTTCTTTTCAGTCCAGGAAAAGCTGAGTGGTGTCCAAAACAAACGTACAATTCCAAAAATTCGTGCTGCTACCTGCAAGAAGTAACAAATTCAACTTCAAATAAAAGCTTTTACAATTACAATTCCGAAAATACTTTCCGCTACGCAAGAATTCTCACCTCGAAGTTTTCTGTGTTTTAAAAAAAAAGAGACTTTTTGTGTGTGTTGTATGGTGTTGTTCCCCTCTAAAACAAGTCGGTCAGCTATGGGGAACAATTTGGGGCAAGTTCAAACTGTCGAAATCTTACGTGAAGTTGTTTTTAGGCTATGAAAGTTGCGGGACACCTTTTCTTTGAACAGCGCGCTTCCGTCTTCTGGAATGAAAGCAGAAACGTCAGGCATTTCCCTTCAAAGTCTGTCACGGAAACTACAGGAATGGCTACTGTGACAATGTTAGCACTGTGTAACTTTTAAAGGTGACAGAACAAAGCTTAAAAATTCGGTGGCTGGTCGATTCATAGATGCACCGGCCACCGCTACTTCTGTGCAATGCAACTGCGCACACGGAGTTTCTTTAAAGCGACGTTACCCCGTCATTTTGGGTCAGTGCCGGTTACCACGACCGTAAAGGGTGTGTTAAAGCTTCCGATCTGACTTGTATTGTATCAAGTACAACGTTTTTCTCCAGAGGCTCATGACAAAAACAGTGAGCAGAATATGTTTGTAATCGGTAATTTAATTTCTTATTGGCAAAAACAATACAGCCCCTAAAACCCGGTCACGTGAGCACCGTAACCAGTCAAAGTAAAGTGTAGTAACGCGGTTTTAGCTTCTATCAAGTTGATAAGAACAAGTGTAAGATGCAATCAAAACAGGAATAGGGAAGTCCGGTTGGCGATGTCATGTCCTGTCCTGTCCTGTATGTTAACATAAGAATAGTTCAAATGTGGAGAGAAACCAATCTGGTTAACATTAGTACAGTTAGCACAAGAAACCATGATTGTTCAGCCGCATTTTGTTTTGTTTATTCTTTGTATTTTTCTTCTTTCGACTGTATGTTAACAATTTAACAAACATGGTCAAAGTATGTCTTTTTTTCTGTTTTTGTGTTTTATAGTTTGTTTTCTGCACAGTAATCCAATTTTGTGACGGAGCTGTCCAATTGCATTACAAGGGAACCCCCCTTTTACGATCCCCCAAAATGTGAGAATAGCAGGTCTTAAAAAGAAGGGAATCTTAAAATTGGGGTAAATTTACACAGAATATATCAACTGAAAAGCGGAAAAAGTAAGTTGTTCCAAGGGACGAGGTCTTACATTGAGTGGTCTTGAAGGGGGGTTCCTCTGTATTACGTTTTCTACAAGCATTCCAAACTGTACTCCAGGGCAATGGTTTTTGCGCCCGCCCCTGTTGAAAACTTAGCGCTACTCAAACATAAAAAGGCAGCATTACTTGTTTGCTTCTTGACTCCAACAGCACGCCAAACATGAGGTCAGAAAATAGTAGGTCTCACAGCGACACGTCAACATTGTGTTCTGCATCTTGACCTTTGCAAAACAAAAATGTTAAACGGGAGAAACCAACAACTGTGCACTTTGTCTGTCTCTGTCTGTCTGTCTCTGTCTGTCTGCTTGTCTGTCTGTCAATCTGTCTCCCTCTCTCTCTCTCTGTCTCTGTCTGTCTCCGCCTGTCTCTGTCTGTCTCCGTCTGTCTCTGTCTGTCTGCTTGTCTGTCTGTCAATCTGTCTCCCTCTCCCTCTCCCTCTCTGTCTCTGTCTGTCTCTGTCTCTGTCTGTCTCTGTCTCTGTCTGTCTGCTTGTCTGTCTGTCAATCTGTCTCCCTCTCCCTCTCCCTCTCTGTCTCTGTCACTGTCTGTCTCTGTCTCTGTCTGTCTCTGTCTCTGTCTGTCTCTGTCACTGTCTGTCTCTGTCTCTGTCTGTCTGCTTGTCTGTCTGTCAATCTGTCTCCCTCTCCCTCTCTCTGTCTGTCTGTCGTCTTGTCTGTCTGTCAATCTGTTTCCCTCTCCCTCTCTCTCTCTCTGTCGGACTGCTTGTCTGTCTGTCAATCTGTCTCCCTCTCTCTCTGTCTCTCTCTCTGTCTGTCTCCGTCTCTCTGTCTCTGTCTGTCTCCCTCTCTCTCTGTCTCTCTCTCTCTGTCTGTCTCCGTCTCTCTGTCTCTGTCTGTCTCCCTCTCTCTCTGTCTCTCTCTCTGTCTGTCTCCGTCTCTCTGTCTCTGTCTGTCTCCCTCTCTCTCTGTCTCTGTCTCTGTCTGTCTCCGTCTCTCTGTCTCTGTCTGTCTCCCTCTCTCTCTGTCTCTGTCTCTGTCTGTCTCCGTCTCTCTGTCTCTGTCTGTCTCCCTCTCTCCCTGTCTCTGTCTCTGTCTGTCTCCGTCTCTCTGTCTCTGTCTGTCTCCCTCTCTCTCTGTCTCTCTCTCTGTCTGTCTCCGTCTCTCTGTCTCTGTCTGTCTCCCTCTCTCTCTGTCTCTGTCTCTGTCTGTCTCCGTCTCTCTGTCTCTGTCTGTCTCCCTCTCTCTCTGTCTCTGTCTCTGTCTGTCTCCGTCTCTCTGTCTCTGTCTGTCTCCCTCTCTCTCTGTCTCTCTCTCTGTCTGTCTCCGTCTCTCTGTCTCTGTCTGTCTCCCTCTCTCTCTGTCTCTCTCTCTGTCTGTCTCCGTCTCTCTGTCTCTGTCTGTCTCCCTCTCTCTCTCTCTGTCTCTGTCTGTCTCTCTCTCTCTGTCTGTCTCCGCCTGTCTGATTGTCTGTCTGTCAATCTGTCTCCCTCTCTCTCTCTCTGTCTCTGTCTGTCTCTGGGTAGAAGAGCAAAATTTACTCGGTGATATACAAGCAGGGTTTCGGAAAGATCACCGCACCGTTGATCACATATTTACTTTGTTCAGTATGATTCAGAGGCATCTGCTGAGAAAACAAAAGTTGTACGTTGCTTTTATTGATTTTCGAAAAGCCTTTGATTTAATTTCCCACTGTAAGCTCTGGCCTATTCTGCGCGGAGCGGGAGTTGAAGGCAAGATGTTACGAGCCATCCAAGGCATGTACAGAAGAGTTAAAGGCCGAGTAAGATATGGGTGTAAACTGACCGACGCCTTTTTTTGTCACAAAGGCCTCAAGCAGGGGGAAATAACCAGCCCGCTTCTTTTTTCCCTGTTTATTAATGATCTGGCGTCGGAAATTATTTGTAAGGGTAAACATGGAATACAGATGGTGCCTGACTTACTTGAACTATTCATTTTGCTTTTCGCTGATGATATTGTTTTATTATCTGATACCGTGGTTGGATTACAAAACCAACTGAA
>NC_090256.1:3242250-3249750 GCF_037325665.1 Littorina saxatilis | reverse complement strand
AGACAGACAGACAGACAGACAGACATAGTACACATACACACATATATATATATACACACAGACACACACACAGACGCGGCACACACACACACACACACACACACACACACACACACACTGAGACACCCCCATGTGGTGTTTAAGCCCGCCTTTAGTATTAGACACTTGGCTTCAGCTTCAGCATAAATCGCTACCTATTATTTGAGCCGTCAGTAGTATCACGTACACTATGGTAAGAAAGAACTTGGTGTCGATTGTACGCTTCGGCTTTATATGAATGGAAAACCCACGGCCGTAACAAGTTCCTGAGTAGTGGAAGAAAAACGGCTAGACTGAGCGGGCCATGTGGTTCACTCCAGTCGTACGTTATAGACAAGACGGACAGCCAAGGGCGACTCGTGCTTTGCTCGTTTCGCGCGCGCAACTGACTGACTCGATCTCACTATACAAGTTGACATACGTGCGGATAACCCCACCCCTCATCCCCCCAACCCCACCCCACCCCTCATCATCCAACCCCTCATCACCCCACCCCTCATCACCCCCACCCCTCATCCCCCCCACCCCCACCCCTCATCACCCCACCCCCATCCCTCCGCTTTTTCTTTCTCGTCTTTTCTCAGACTTCAGAATTCCCCCCATCCCTTCGACCGATCTCACCCCCCCCCCCCCCCAACCCCCCTTTTTTTCTTTTTTTTCTCTACTCTCGCCTTTTATTTCCATTCCCACTCTTCAACCTCCCCCCACCGTCCACCCCCCCCCCCCCACCCCCTGTACCATCCATACCAGCCCCCTCCCCAGGGCCGCCGCGAAACACGCCTCTCACTACTACGCCAGTGTTCATTCACGAGGTCGCAATGGTGGGAGCGGCCTAGCGGGTGACGTCACCTGCGACAGTTTGTATAAATCCGAGATCACACGGCCAGCGCAACAGACGCACACACAGTTTCTCTGTTAAAACTCAACTTTTACAATTGTCCTGTGTATGATATCGTAGGTGTGATAACAAAGATTGCCTCGACTTGAAGCCACGTGAAACAGACTGACAATTGTTTTCTTTTTCAAAGTAACAACAACAGTGACAACATCATCGGATTGAGTTTGAAGGAAAAAAAGTGAGGAAAACAGCGAAAAAACAGTATTTTCCACGGGAAAAAAGACTTGGTACCTTACTTGTGTTGCTTAGATAAAATCAGTTGTTGTCTTATTTCTACTGGGACAGCTCGATTCTTCAAATTTTCTTTCTGATTGAAAGAAAAAAAAGTAAGTTCTAAGTGTATTTCACATTGCATTTGCAATTTTATTATAAACTGATTGAAAACAATTCTAAAAGTGATTAACAAAAATGTATTCCATTTGTTTCTTGAAAGAAAGAAGAAAGATTTTTTTTAAAGTAAATGCTTTAATAACTATGCCAAGGTTAATTTGTATGTGTGTGACTTCTTTTCTAATTTTTAAAATGTTATTTTTCCATTGTTTTTTGTTGTTGTAAATACACTAACTACAAATGACAACAATAAAAAAAACAGAGAGAAAAAAAAAGAAGAAATGTCTTCCTCCCCTTGCCTGTGAAATGTGAATGTCACACGCAGAAAAAAATAAGTGGAGACAAAATAAGAGACGAAATATAGGGAGGAAAATGGGAAAAGAAAGAACTAAGAATAAAGTATTAAAAGACATAACCAAGAAAGTGTTTATTCCATGTTATTAATGATTTTGTTTGCTGTTTTCTTTTAGAAATCAAGCAGAGGATTATCCACCACGTGAGATTGTCTCTCCCCTTGTGTGCCCGATAGACACAGAGCAACAACAATGAAAATGATGAACCTGTCCACATTCTTCTGTATGCTGCTGCTCGTCTGTTTTCCCTTCCTCGCTTCTGCCTTTAACGCAGTAAGTATTTTGTCATCGTCATCATTATCGTCGTGATCGTCGTTTTTGTTATCCTCGTTATTGTCCTTGTCGAAAGAATCATCGTTGTTGTCGTCCTTGACTTGTTTTAGCCTCTAGCACTTCTAGTTTCTATGCATTTTTCGCGTTCTCTTTCTAATTTGTCAGTATCAGTCTGTGTGTTTGTCTTTGTGTTTGTCTGTCTATGTGTCTGTCTGTCAGTCTCTTTTCTTTTATCCGTCTCTTACCCGATATTGATTTCCCTGTCTTTCAATATTGATCTCCCTGTCTTTCAATATTGATCTCCCTGTCTTTCAATATTGATCTCCCTGTCTTTCAATATATATTATGCACCTCTTTTAACAAAAATTCAAGTTCATTTGAAATGCAAGCGCCTGCAGTTGTTATCTTGGCAAAATGATATTCGTAGCTCAAGGGAGAAAACTACGCGGATGGAAACGTTTTTGTATTTTTATTTTTATTTTCATTATTATTTCATAATATCAGTATCGCAGCCCGGTCTAAGTGCACAGCGTTATGAATGAGACACTATATGCTGGTATATCGAAGTTTTCAATTCCTTCAACTCCAATGTCGTATTGAAAGATTAGATCAGTAAAGGATAAGGAAGAGTTCGATATTTGTCTCTTTAGACTGCCACAGCCTTTCGTTCCTTTGGGGGAAGGAATGCGTAGGAGGAGAGAGAGAGAGAGAGAGAGAGAGAGAGAGAGAGAGAGAGAGAGAGAGAGAGAGAGAGAGAGAGAGAGAGAGAGAGAGAGAGAGAGAGAGAGAGAGAGAGAGAGAGAGAGAGAGAGAGAGAGAGAACTCGAACTCGAAAACTTTATTACCGAGGGATGATAGCATTGAGAGAGAGAGAGAAAGAGAGAGAGAAAGAGAGAGAGAGAGAGAGAGAGAGAGAGAGAGAGAGAGAGAGAGAGAGAGAGAGAGAGAAAAAGAGAGACAGGGAGAGAGGGAGAGAGGTGGGGGGGGGGGGGGGGAGAAAAAGAGCTCTCATTTTGCTGGTATGTGGCCCCGTGTCCCAGTCCACAGACCGCGTGGCACACTAGTCTGGCCACCACATAAATCACATGATTGCGATTCCAGACATGCCACGGCCTCAGACTTCTTACAGCTTAGCCCCTCGCGGCGGTGCCATGCCAGAGAGGTGTAAAAAGTAATTCAAGGCTTCTTTCCCTTATGTCGTGGTTGTATAACGGCATACTAGCACCAAAAATTATTATCTTATTTATATCCCCACGATATCACGGTGATATTTGGAATTATTGACGATGAATAACTATCAATGTGATATCTAAGTAATTATCACTGCAATTTAATTTCTTATCGCTGATAAGTTTACAACGATAACCGCAGAGTATCCATATCTCCGTAAACATATTAATTGTAACCGATATTTACAAATATCACCCTCGCAGAATAACCAACAAATACTTAGTGATGATTACTTACTTACTTTTGGCGCAATAAGATGCCCCGTCACACGTAAGTATGTTGGTCGGTCTTTTGGTCAGCGTGCCAGTTCCATAAATAAACAAATACCCGCAGTACCTGGCTGGCACTTGCAGACTTGATTCTGGCATCTGACCGTGACAGTTTTATGCCCCGTACCCCAATGTTGACAGTTTGGCAACCACCAACGCTAAAACCCAGCGCGTTGTCGCTGTCGCTGTTAGTGGTGGGGATGGATGTAATACATTGTACTTTGGTCTGCTCAGACTACGGTGTCGTTGCAGACTAGTGGTATGCCAATGGTGTGTGTGACAGAGAGGACGACAGTAGCACTGTTCTGACACTTTGAATATGTGCGGGTGGGGCGAGGTGGGGGGAAGAGGACGAGACAGAGAGAGAGAGAGAGAGAGAGAGAGAGAGAGAGAGAGAGAGAGAGAGAGAGAGAGAGAGAGAGAGAGAGAGAGAGAGAGAGAGAGAGAGAGAGAGAGAGAGAGAGAGAGAGAGAGAGAGAGAGGGAGGTGGTGAACTGACAGTTACACACAAAATTAGAAGTAAAACAATACAGAGAGGAATGATTAGATTATAGGCTTTGGCAATACAACTTTAGACATTACAACGTGCTCTCTTGATGATTGAAGCCATTGTTTTTATTTACGGAGATTCAATTCCACTGATCTTTATTTCGTGTGAGTACCCAAGGTTTGATGGCCTGACAGTTTGGTTTTTCTTCAGATTCAGTGTAGTCCGTTGCCTTTTTTTCTAACTTAAAAATTCTTTCTTTCTTTAGTTAGCCAACTAGTCATTTCTACGAGCTCCCAAATAAATTAGAAACCTTATAATTACCGAGGCCAGTCCGTACACACGTAATATATTATTGTCAGTTCCCGAAAGAAAAGCAGACTTTTAACACAACGCCTTTTTTCTTCACCGAAAGAAGGAAGAAGCCTACAAATTGCAAAAGAAAAGATGGGAAATGTAATTTCATCTAAAAAGTAAAATAATATCGATATGGAAACGGACCCAAGTAAACTGATTTGTATGGCTGCGTAAGGAGACCAGTGTACTTGTGAAACTTTTAACCACAAAAATATATCTGGAAATAGATAATGGTAATACAGGAGAGGGTGGGAGGTGGGGGGCTGGTGGTCCCGCGGGGCTGTCAGCTATAACAGGGACCTATATATACATCTGCTACCACCAGTTGCCCTCAGTGTCGCATGGTGCCCCTCAATATTCAGAAGCACGGGCCTACAGCTCCTGCCTTATCCCCCACGCAGACTCCCATGCGAAAAAAAAAAAAAAATTTAGCGGAACAAAAAAGTCCAATGTACGATATATTGCTTCCATGAAAAACTCGTTTTCTTTTTTTAACAAATTCTTTCTGGTTTATTATTTTTATTGACGATGCTTGGAACCTCCAACATCCGACAGAAAAATAACATTGAAGAAATATATAAAACAATTATTAGTGAAGTTGATGGAAAACAGTATTCGTCCAAAAACGAAGACAGGTTCGGGGGTTTTGATATTTGAACAATGGTATTGTCTATTTACTTGTTTACTCATAGTTTGTGATCATAGCTTCACCATTGCTCTCATAGTTTGTGATCATAGCTTCACCATTGCTCTCATAATTTGTGATCATAGCTTCACCATTGCTCTCATAGTTTGTGATCATAGCTTCACCATTGCTCTCATAGTTTGTGATCATAGCTTTACCATTGCTCTCATAATTTGTGATCATAGCTTCACCATTGCTCTCATAGCCACTGCATTGGTCGTATCCAATAGACAGATAAAGCAGCTAAGCTCAGAAGACCTTGGAAAGTCGGCATTTTCGAGAAAAAAAGTATTACCAAATCCTAAGTGACATGGGCAGTTGTTATTTTTAGAGTACGAATGACCAAGCACTCGCGCGACCTGCCGAGTGACCTCAGTGCGTGTCGTGGTGGTGAAGCAATCGACGTACTCGGTAATCCTTGACCAACGTTTTCCCGGACTGTACGTTGTATAAAGTTTTTGTCGTAGTCTTGGTTAGCGTGGTACTTATTAACTTCCGGCACACCGATATTGACCCGTGATGCAATTTTAACCTGTGGGAACATGCAATTGCTGGAGGGGAGGAATGTGGAATTTCATTGATCAAAACCAATCCCCTCAGCCCCCCTAACTTCGCCGCCCCTCCCTTCTCCATTCCAGGCCAACTACTCGCCAATCCAATCCCTTCACTGAAAATAACAGACATTCCCCAACTACTCGCCAATCCAATCCGATCACTGAAAATAACAGACATCCCTCAGTCAGTGATCACGCGGCAGTTGTTGTCGATTGAACGGGGACAGGTTTTTATGGCTTGGCTGTCAATTTTTTTTTTTATGAAGCATAGTCATTGACATTGGGGAATCACACTGTCAGTCAGAGTTTGAAATCAAGAACTGAATAAACAGATGAGTCAGTTTAACTGTTATGTGAATTATTTCTCAAAACTACATCAGTATTAACGAGACTATGACGTACTTTGGAAGTCATAATGTGGCGCCCGGTCACATAAACAACGTACTGCACCGAACTTAAAAAAAAAGGATCTGCAAGAAAACGGATCCGCATAAACATGAACGTTAAACTTGAAGACAAGTACACGTAAATCCGTCTTACAAGACTGGCCAGGATAACTATTTGACGTCGAGTAACTGACGACGAGCTCAGCCCTAAGTCCCCGGTTTCATCATCTTCCTGTTTGGTCATTGGTGGCTCTATTTTGGGAGCGGGGACTTAAAGGTTGTGAGGTCAAGCACGTCATGTTCTGTCATTGTCAGGTCAAGCACGTCATGTTCTGTCATTGTCAGGTCAAGCACGTCATATTCTGTCATTGTCAGGTCAAGCACGTCATGTTCTGTCATTGTCAGGTCAAGCACGTCATGTTCTGTCATTGTCAGGTCAAGCACGTCATGTTCTGTCATTGTCAGGTCAAGCACGTCATGTTCTGTCATTGTCAGGTCAAGCACGTCATGTTCTGTCATTGTCAGGTCAAGCACGTCATGTTCTGTCATTGTCAGGTCAAGCACGTCATGTTCTGTCATTGTCAGGTCAAGCACGTCATGTTCTGTCATTGTCAGATGACATCACACTTCATGGGACTGACTTCCAATTTATGGTAGCACCGTTTAACATATAAGAGACTCAAAGTAAAAAAATAAAAAAAAAGCAACAAAAAACAAACCAACAACAAGCAACCAGAACAACACTCTCCTCCTTTCCCAAAAATAAAAAAGTCATGTATTTGTCATATACTGTCAGTATCCGGATTTAAAACCCAAACAGGACAGTCAAGTTTTTATTGATTTTTTTCCGACAATAATGATTTAGACATGCAAGGCCAGAGCAAGAAAGAAAAGAAAGAAAAAGACCATACCCGAAAAAGAAAACGGATATCATTTTCTATAAGTCTTTTATGTAGCAAGCACGCACAGCAATTAGAAATACATGTTTTTGCACCGAGACTGACATCTGGTTATGAATCATACTTCTTTCAACAACAAAAAAAGTCTTTATCTGCGTGTGTTGTCGCATGAAATGAACATTGAGCTTGAGCTGGTTGTTGATCCTTAACATGTATCATGTTGAATTATCTATGAATTGTTGAATAAACACTGTTTAAACCAAATCAACATTAATAAAAAAAATTATAAAAAAGGCCACAACACAAATATGACTTTGCGTTGAGATAGTCACTCGTTTGCTATGTCAGTATGTGCCGTGTCCATAAGGAGATTATCAGTTTAAGACGCCAGTCTTTGTATTGATCGGGCCCGTCTCCTTGAAATTCTTTCACGCGAACGAGCGACTTGAATGGCCATGTTAGAAGGCGGATATCAGCGCAGACAGGGCCTTCACTGTAGTATTCACAAGTGGAAGGCGAGTGTGGCGGGAACGTAAAACTACGCCACTGGGTCTTTGGGTCAGTAGGTCACACGCTATCGTTGTCACTGGTAACACGGCCCCTGAACGAGTGTTGTCAAGCTGTGAGGTGTAAAGCCGAAAGACGCGGTGTCAAACATGTTCAGGGGCTCATGAGTCACAGCCATGTCGGTGGTTGGTTGGTTGGTGGATTGCTCACGTGGTGTGGGAGCATGAATGACG